>NW_015505596.1:273819-325564 GCF_001515645.1 Sinocyclocheilus grahami
AAAACTCATCACCAAACACCAGTGACTTGTACATACATATGGACAAAAGTATTAGGATTGAAAAAGGCACTTCCAAAACTGTGGCAACAAAGATGGAAACATAATTCATGTATTTAAAAATTGTTTAAAATTGTTGCCACAGTTTTGGAAGTGTCTAAAATGACTGTACCCATATGTACAAGTCACTGGTGTTTGGTGATGAGTTTTTGGCTCAAGGTCTGCATTTAAAGTCACACCAGAGGTTTTCAGCTGGGATTTGGACTGCTTTCTGCAGACCAGTCAAGTTCTTCCACACCGACTGAATCAATCTTTTTTTTTTTTAACCTTGTCTTATACACAGAGGCATTGACGTGTTAGAATAGAAAATGGTCCTGTTCAAACTATTGGTATAAAATTAGAAGCACGATTGGTGGAATCAAATGGGTCTGTGATGGAAGTGAGCGTGTAAAGGAAAATCTATGTAATGTTTTTAGTTTGGTCAGTTCTTGTAGTTTATAAAAAAGAGAAAACCGTGAGAAGATGGAAATGTACTTAGTGTATGTGCAAGAAACTGATGTCATGACTGATCTGTTTCTTAGCAAAGTAAATGATCAGCTAAGAATCAGTTTCGCAAAGAGTTTAGCAAAATAAAGGACTGCATTTTTGACTAACCATACCAATGTTTTGGTGGGTCTCTTCATTGATTGGTTATCTGTTTCATGCATTGATATCCAAGGAGCATTTCTTCTGTCTTGCCCTGTTTTCTTGGAATGTTTTGACTAGTTGTTTTAAATCTCACAACTGGAAGATCATCTAAGAATCTCTTGCTTTTTCAGCAAAATAAAGTACTGCATTTTTTGACTAACTATAACAATACTTAGGTGGGTCTTCGTTGATTAGTTGTCTTTTCCATGCATAGATTTCAAAGCATAATTTTTTTCTCTCTTGCTCCATTTTCTAGGAATGCTTTAACTTGTCGTTTTCAAAGCTCAGCTCTTCTCCGAGCCGCTATAAGCTAATGAGTGGTTAGAAGCCTGTTCGGACCACCCTTGGACCACTGAATGATAATAGCAATAAAGAGGATAATAATCACCATTACTATGGTCATATAATGTGCCCTCTGAAGACTTCAAGAAGCGATAGAGCCCCAGCTTCACGCTACCCCATTGGGCAGCTGCTGGGATCTGCTGAAATACTTAAGAGCAACAGAAATTCCCATTAAATGAAGGCTGAGCAGCAGGCAGTCTCTCGCTCCCGACGATCCGACTGGGACTCGTGCCCCTCAATTACAGCAAGACCATCAGGAAAGCTTGGCCGGTAATTAAAACAAGCACTTTGAATGCATAAGTTTGGGGTTTTCTCAAGTGTCAGAAAGGGAAAGATTGAGAGAGGCTGTGAAGAGGAGGTCTGGTTTCCTACTGTGTTCATTTGTAACGGTCACATCGCTTTCAGGACTAAATGAGCGTTATTTTCTTACTCACCCGTGCCGGGTCAGCTGCTACTTCCATCTCTTTTGTTTATTAAGTCGTGGCAATTGTCTCATAATTTCACATGCAGTCCGGTGGAAAAGTTGAGCGTTGACTTTATTGCCTCTCTTTTTTTTTTCCCCCTTGTGGACCGACTGACTTGTTAAGGGGCTTGAAAGCCTGAAGTGGGAGCGGTGAAAGTCATTTACTCATCAGTTTTAATACTTTGGTCAGTGGATGTGTCTGCGTTTGATTTCGCATTCCAAGCTCACAGAACCGACGAAAGCCTGGGGACCGCAGAGGGAGACTGACAGAGCGGTTATTTTTACAGGAACCACTGCATTGAAGTGTAGCTTTTTGAGGAACCATCAAGGATGGTTCATTTGAGAGAGCAGATCATTTACATGTGGATCCTTGTCTCCCAGGCAACTAGGAATGGAAGAAGCCAATGCCCTCTCTTGTAAAGGTCATTAAAGGCTTGTAAGTGGTCTGTAAAAGAACATGTCAATCACTTTGATGTGTGAGTGATGTGCAAGACCCACAAAACTGGCCTTCAACTTAACGCAATAGTGCCATCTGTAGTCAGGAGGGTGTTTTCTTTTCCTCCTCTTTTCCAACTTTTCCTCTTATGTTCCTCTTTTCCAAGTTTAGGAATCTTTTCATGAAAAGTAAGAAGTTTTTAGAAAGAGGAAGTTGAAGAGTCATCCAATTCACACTTGAAAATAATTTGCCAAGATGCTCTGGTGTAACATGAGACATGCTATAATCAGGTAGCAACTATTGCAATTTATGGGAATGTGTTTATATAGTGTTGTTCATCATCAGCACGGAAACAGAGTAAAAACGGCTGCATCTGATTTAGTGTTCCAGTAATCACAGCTCTAATTTCTGCGGTGCCTTCTTAGGAAGATGGAAAATCAGCTGAACCAGACTCTCCTTCATGCCAAAAAGGTCCAACAGCTGGAGCATTTAAATGCTATGCCATTGAGGTCAAAGACAAAGCACTGTGGATTAGTTGTTCATGTTATTTCTAATTCCTTTAGATTATGTCACAGCTCAACTTTAGATCTACGCCGGAACAGCAAGCTTGTGAATTGGTCCACTGATCTATTATGTATGGACGCAGTTTCCACCTCAAGAGTAAAAATTGTAAAGGTAATTGCATCCTATTTTACAAATACAACTTTGTTTCTCATAATTGAATTTATATTTCACATCACTTTATATCTCGCAATGAGATTGTTTCTTGCACTTGCAACTTTTTCTTGTAAATTGGAGCTTTAAATATCACAATGTGACTTTGCAATATGACTTTAAATATTGCATCATGACCATATCTCATAAACCTCATATTCTCAAAAATGTGACTATATTTTGTCTCGCAATTGCGACTTTCTCATATTTTTTACTTTATATCTCGCAATTTTGACATGCTCAACTTCTCATAATTGTGATATTACATTTCACAATGTGACTTCTAAAAATATGAATTACATTTGCAACTTTCTTTCCTTGTGATTGTCACTATATCTTGCAATTGTGACCTTTTTTGCAACTCTCACAATGTGACTTAGTATCTTGCTTGTATGACATTATATATCATAATTTCATATCTCACAATTAAAACATTTCTGGTTTATGCCTGCTCATAATTCAGTGTAAAGAGGTAATGCTGCATTGATGTCAGACTTAATGATGCCTTTTTTCAGCCCCTAGTATCAAAGTATACAGTTGCAGTTGCTTTGTAAATGCATTTATGCCACCTCTAAGCAGCATTAAACAGTCATGTGTAAACAGGGGCGCCGCTAGCAATTTTGGGCCCTATGAAAGAATATGAGGTTGGGCCCCCTACCGCACCAAACATACACTAAATTGCCAAAAGTATTGGGACACCCCCTTCTAATGAACAGGTTTGACTACTTTAGTAATTTCCATGAGTACAAATCTTAATGTTTAAGCATAGAATGATATTCTAGGGAACTGTGTGCTTCTAATTTTATACCAATAGTTTGAACAGGACCATTTTCTATTCTAACACGACAATGCCTCTGTGTATAAGGCAAGGTTTAAAAAAAATAAATAAAAATGTATTCAGTCAGTGTGGAAGAACTTGACTGGTCTGCATAAAGCCAAGTCCCAATCCCAGCTGAACACCTCTGATGTGACTTTAAATGCAGACCTTGAGCCAAAAACTCATCACCAAACACCAGTGACTTGTACATACATATGGACAAAAGTATTAGGATTGAAAAAGGCACTTCCAAAACTGTGGCAACAAAGATGGAAACATAATTCATGTATTTAAAAATTGTTTAAAATTGTTGCCACAGTTTTGGAAGTGTCTAAAATGACTGTACCCATATGTACAAGTCACTGGTGTTTGGTGATGAGTTTTTGGCTCAAGGTCTGCATTTAAAGTCACACCAGAGGTTTTCAGCTGGGATTTGGACTGCTTTCTGCAGACCAGTCAAGTTCTTCCACACCGACTGAATCAATCTTTTTTTTTTTTAACCTTGTCTTATACACAGAGGCATTGACGTGTTAGAATAGAAAATGGTCCTGTTCAAACTATTGGTATAAAATTAGAAGCACTCAATTCCCTAGAATAGCATTATTTGCTTAAACATTAAGACATTGCTGATTGATTCCATGTTTTGAATGAATCGGTTGAGTCAAAGTTTCATTAGCCCATACATTAACATCTGATAAATCTTCAGTTTGAACGAATCGTTTGAATGAACGACTCATTGACTCACTCATTAAGCGCTCACTACTGGCACCTACTGGCGTTTTAATTTTGTTGAAAAATATCATTTCCACCATCATTTCTTGTTTGTATATTTAAAAAATATTTAAAATAATCTCATTATTTAATGCCGTTGTATTTTTTCAGTGTAAATGATTTAATTTGATAACGTATACATAATCACATTATTATAATTGAATTTATAGATCAAATGTAAGAATTTGAAATGAAAGTATTAATGAGATTAGTGGAAAATGCCCTCCATAAAGGTAAAAAAATATATATATATAAGCTCGATACCATAGAGCCCCCCCACATAACAAATCCCAATTTAACCCCTGATTATAATCAGTAATTATGTCCCCACTGGATGCTACAAATGCCTCGTTTGTAATGGGTTTTATTGGTTTTGTCTAGTTGCTCTGGGACGCGACATCACAGTATGGTAAGGGACATAACATTTCCGTCACACACTTGAGGAATTCGGCCAATCACAACGCATTAAATAGCTAGCCAATCAGAGCACACATCGCTTTTCAGACCGATGAGCTTTGTAAAAATTGTTTCAGAAAGGCGGGGCATAGAGGAGAAACAATAATGTACAATATGTGGAAAATAATGTGTTTTTTTAAACCTTAAACTGCATAAACACATTTCATTACACCAAATAATGTTCTTTTTTAGCAACGTCATATGACCCCTTTAAAAGTGCGACTGATCAAATTGTGCAGCTCAGTTTGCCCCCCCTCGAACTCGAAGACATCTCTAATTTGACAGTTTACCATCTGATCTCACTCAGTGACTCTAGGTTATGTAGGATGGGACGAAACCATGCACTGAATGGGGTGATATAATTTAGCTGGAAATGCAGAAATAAGCCGTAATTTTGTTTTATTTGTAACTCTTTGGTAGATACATTTATAATTTATATTACATTACTACTACTACTGTCACTACTAATAAAACAGATCTATGGGGGCCCCAAAAGTGCGTGGGCCCTTAGAATTGTCCTAACTTTCCCCCCCTTAGCGGCGCCCCTGTGTGTAAAGACACCTAACTGCCTCTACAGAAGTGCTTCTGCACCTTTGCAGTGTAAATTTGTCATATATCTTTCAATTTCGACTTTAGAGGATACAAAATCAATTATGAGAAACCTAGTTGCTTTATAACTCAAAATGTGACTTATTTTTATGTGAAATCCCAATTTAACCCCTGATTATAATCAGTAATTATGTCCCCACTGGATGCTACAAATGCCTCGTTTGTAATGGGTTTTATTGGTTTTGTCTAGTTGCTCTGGGACGCGACATCACAGTATGGTAAGGGACATAACATTTCCGTCACACACTTGAGGAATTCGGCCAATCACAACGCATTAAATAGCTAGCCAATCAGAGCACACATCGCTTTTCAGACCGATGAGCTTTGTAAAAATTGTTTCAGAAAGGCGGGGCATAGAGGAGAAACAATAATGTACAATATGTGGAAAATAATGTGTTTTTTTAAACCTTAAACTGCATAAACACATTTCATTACACCAAATAATGTTCTTTTTTAGCAACGTCATATGACCCCTTTAAAAGTGCGACTGATCAAATTGTGCAGCTCAGTTTGCCCCCCCTCGAACTCGAAGACATCTCTAATTTGACAGTTTACCATCTGATCTCACTCAGTGACTCTAGGTTACGTAGGATGGGACGAAACCATGCACTGAATGGGGGGATATAATTTAGCTGGAAATGCAGAAATAAGCCGTAATTTTGTTTTATTTGTAACTCTTTGGTAGATACATTTATAATTTATATTACATTACTACTACTACTGTCACTACTAATAAAACAGATCTATGGGGGCCCCAAAAGTGCGTGGGCCCTTAGAATTGTCCTAACTTTCCCCCCCTTAGTGGCGCCCCTGTGTGTAAAGACACCTAACTGCCTCTACAGAAGTGCTTCTGCACCTTTGCAGTGTAAATTTGTCATATATCTTTCAATTTCGACTTTAGAGGATACAAAATCAATTATGAGAAACCTAGTTGCTTTATAACTCAAAATGTGACTTATTTTTATGTGAAAGTAAGTGACGTGACAGCCAAGTATGGTTACGCATATTCGGAATCTATGCTCTGCATTTAGCCCATCCAAATGCACACACATACACACCGTGAACACACAGCTGTAGCAGTGGGCAGCTATTTGCTGTAACTCTCTGGGAAAAATTGGGTGTTCGGTGCACCTCAGTCATGGGTATTGAAGGTGGAAGAGAGCGCTCTTCATTCACTCCCCCCACCTACAATTCCTGCCTGTACTGAAACTCATACCCCGCAACCTTTGGGTTACAAATCCGACTTTCTAACCATTAGGCCACATCTGCCTAAACTTTTTTTAAACTATTTTTTTTCTTCAGAGGCGGAATCAGGCTTCCATAGTACTACATGGGAAATGAGGGCGGGTCGAGGCGGATAAGAGACACTTGGATGTCTGCTGTGCATTACACACTTAAGCCCCTGTAAATGCTCCCCAGGTGATGAGTCAGTGAAGTTATTAATCATCTGTAATCCATACACTCAGCACCGCAGACAGCAAATGGAGATAAATCTCCTTGTGTAGAAAGTGACTTCTCTCTGTGCTATTTTTCGAAGCAAAACGCAGTGATCAGAGGGAGCCTAAGATGGTGAGGAAAGAGGAAGTCTCCCCATGGTTCCCCCCATATAATTCCCAGGGTGGCTGGAATTGGCAAGAGAATTGAATTGCAGTAGGGGGCTTCCCCCGCAGCACATCTGTCTCTCTCTGGTTTAGGGATGAGGCTGGGAGGACTGAAGATGAATGAGACAAGTTAACCCTGCCTAGTCATGTCACAATGCACCATGCAGTGACGAAACAATGTTTTGCCTCGTGGTGTGTCTTGTTTAATTTTATTTCTGGAGTAGAATTAAGAATGTTGAAACTAGGGTGTTTGCGCACTGTGTAGGATTGGGAGTCTTAAGCCATTTCAGTTCTAATTCCTTTGTTATTTTTGCTGAAGAAATATTTGGAAATAAGAAATTCAGTTATTTAAATCTGTCATCACTGATAGTTCACTGAAAAGTGAAAATTCTGTAACAATTTTCCGTTCCTCATGTTCCAAACCCGTATGAATTACTACCGTCTGTGGAACAGTTTGGAACAACATGAGGATGAGTAAATCACAACAGAATTAAAATGTTTGGGTGAACTAACCTTTAAAGTGCAAATAACACATTAACTTAATTCTTAGTTTATTTTGAATCAGATGTAATAAATGAATGATATGTGGTTCAGAAAGTCAAATTAATTCAGTAACTGCTCCAACTGATTCATAAGTCATTTTGAATTTAATAAATTCAACAATGAAGTTTTGCACAACTCATTCATTCAAGAATCAAACTACACTGGTTGTGCATTGTGCGTTAAACGTTAGTGCATGAAACACTGTCTGACTATTTCAGTAAAATCTGCAGTCCATATGGGTGGACATCTACACGTTCAATCATTCAATAATTATTTACAGCACTTTTTTTTCATGCAAAGAGAATGTTTATTTTAATTAGTATAGAATGTAAAGGATGCTCTGAATCTCAGAGATAAAATAAGATAATTTTCAACACCAAAACCGTAATTAAATGTTGGATCTGTAAAATGTTTGGCAAAAATTTATGTCCACTATATCAACTGGATGGATTCAGGGTGGACTGCAAAAGTTTGATTTTGCACAACTCATTCATTCAAGAATCGAACTACACTGGTTGTGCATTGTGCGTTAAACATTAGTGCATGAAACACTGTCTGACTATTTCAGTAAAATCTGCAGTCCATATGGGTGGATGTCTACACGTTCAATCATTCAATTATTATTTACAGCACTTTTTTTTTAATGCAAAGAGAATGTTTATTTTAATTAGTATAGAATGTAAAGGATGCTCTGAATCTCAGAGATAAAATAAGATAATTTTCAACACCAAAACCGTAATTAAATGTTGGATCTGTAAAATGTTTGGCAAAAATTTATGTCCACTATATCAACTGGATGGATTCAGGGTGGACTGCAAAAGTTTGCAGAAATTATCTGTCTGTTGGTTTTAATTTCTTACTTTAATTTGTGATTTTCTTTTTCAGCACCCGAACAAAGTGTATATTTCTATCTCTCGCTCTCTCTCTCTCTCTCTCACTATTTAAAAAAAAAAAAAAAAGATGTGAATATATTTTCACAAAAAAAAATAAGCAAGTAAATAAATATTGACAAGACCACAGCAGTTCCTGTGGGCCGCCATCCTTCTTTTTTTCTCTCTGGCTGGAGTGAGTCCACTAAGTTCTTTGATATCCAACATGGAAACTCTCCACATAGACAGCAAGACGTCAGCATCCATCAAAAGACTTTCATGAGCTTTATCAAGCTGCGGATCAAAAGCATGTTTCCATCTGAAAAAGTATTGATGACAAAAAATCGGTGCCAGTAAGGTCTATACGTGTGATTACTTACAGGCAAATATTATTGTGCCTCACGGCTTTACATTACATATGCTTGTAAAACACAGTATGCTTTGCTATCTGGCCAATTTCTAAATGCATAGGAACCTACAGTATGTGGACTCTCTCAACATCTCTGATATCTGTCTTTTGGACGCTTGTGTTATTTAAAGTGAAATGCACGATTTCCAGGAACAATGTGTTTTCTTATTTAATGATCCTTCAAGTACAGGGCTAGCCATGAAAAACAGGTCCAAGTGTTTGTTTTTTTTCAGCAGAAGGTTGTTCTATGAATTTACCCTTCATTTACTGAACTGTCCATGCATTTATGCAATACCAGAGCATATTGACTACTGGGTAAAATAGTTATTTTCAGACATTATTGATTTAGAATGGCTATCACAAGAGGCAGTTTTCTGCTCTGGTGAAATCAGACAATGCATGTTGCTTTTATAAAGTTATATAAACACACCATCTAATTTGTCAAAATGCAAGTCTCTTGAATCCATTTCTCTTTTGTCATTTTAGTCTATCTAGAAGACTTGATGCATTGCTAAATCAAGTTTCAATTATACATTTTTCAGTTAGTATCGGCTGTTCATATTGTAGTATTTCAATGTAAGAACACATTTGGAACAGGGAACTGCATTTTGATAAAAATGTGCCGTTTAGCAGAGCCAATGCTAATCTTATTGTTTATATTCATGAAACGTGTATTAGCCCAAAGTGGAATGCTCTCTCAGACAACTGGCAGATTATACACAGTGGTTTTGCACAGGACAGCCATCTCATTATAACTCTATTATATAAAAGGAATAATATAGTTATAATGAGATGGAAATAAAAATATGCCTGGATAATTTATTTCATTTATTTCATTTGTTGCTGCTATGACTGTAATCGTGAGTACACAGAGTAAATCCTCTGTATGTATATTTCTATGCAAGTGTAGCAAAAAAAAAAAGACAAACGATGATGTGAATTTTATTTTATTATTATATTTATTTATTTTTACTATTTTTGTACTGCCGTACAGGACTGCCGTCAAGCCGTAGTGCTACTGGACATCTACTGTTACTTAAATTCCTCCGTTTAATTTGACTATTATGTTTTCCCCCCCTTTTTCTTTTTGATTTGTGAATTATTGATTGATATGATCGATCATGTGTTCATTAGAGGCTATATGCTCTGTGATCTTAAAAAACAGTGATGACGTGTGTTTTAATGTTTATTTACACAAATGCTCACAAATCAGTTTTTAACAGTAACAACTTTTTATGTAAACTAATATATTTAATATAGGTAGTAATTATGAATTACATTGTGTCATGTTTATCAAAATAAAATGGACTCCATTTGAATGAAGTTTATTTAACAAAGTCGGGAGGAGCACGTTCAGATGATCCAACCAATCAGCATGAGAAGACACCTGTGTGTATATATAGCCGTCCTTCACTTCTGTTCAATGACAGTTTTGTAGCATTTGGTCCTTTGTCCTAAGTGCCCAACATGTCCAATATTGAGCTCTTCCCATCCGATGAAGGGTCTTTTGTCCTTGGTGAATCTCTGCTTTTTTTGTGTGCAGGTAACTGAATCACCATTTTAAAAGAATGTGCTGATTCCTTGTAGCTCAAGCACACACATACAGTAGCTCACACATCATGTGCAAATTGCGTGCACACAGAAACATTCAGGATCGCAGAAACTTGTTGCCAATGCTGCCCTGTGATTCATCAATAAAACCGCTTAGAAACTGAAGTTAAACCTTATATTTCTTTCAGTTTTGAAGTCAAAATAGCTTCGCTATTAGTAGAGAGATGCTGCACAGCAATGGCGTAGACAGAATTTTAATTTTGGTCGGGCCTGGGCAAAAGTGAGTAGGCACTTGTAACTAACGGACGGAGTCGGACTCAATATTCAGGTCATTTCAATCTTCTTTTCTTGTCAACATAACCTAAAATCATTCACAATAGCCCCAATCCCGAAACTTCAAATCTGACATCCAATGTCAGCTTCCAGGTTTTTCCTCAGTCCTGGAAAGCAAATTTATGTTGAAAAGATACTGAGTTGATACTAGGAGTGCTTCTGAGCATGGCCGTACCCAGGTTTCGAAAATTAGTGAGGTCTGGGGGGGGTAACAACTGATAATTTTAAAAATAAGTGTGTTGCAATAATACATAACTACAATAACTTTGTCTAGTGTTCTTATGAAAGTTTATAGCATGATTTGTGAAAATTCAGTAACTATACTGAATGACATGGCATAGACTTCTTCATGGCTAGTTTTTGGGTCATTTAATTTCATTCTGTAACCTATTGTTCTACAGATCTGTGTGTAATAGTGTTAAATGCTACTGTTTTTGACAGCATTGATAACATTTATGACAGATAATATCATGATAATTTTTGCGTTTCCCTTACCGAATGTCGTGTCCTGTCAGTAAAAACCTGTCCATGGGCTTTTTTGATTGCTTTCAGTTTAAAGGTTTAGTTCACCCAAAAATTAAAATTAGGCTGTGTTTTACTCACCCTCGAAGCATCCTAGGTGTATATGACTTTCTTCTTTCAGACGAATCCAGTCGGAGTTATATTAAAAATTGTCCTGGCTATTCCAAGCTCTATCATTGCAGTCAGCGGGTGTTGCAGTTGAACAGTCCACAAGTCGTAAAATAAAGCGCGCGCATTCATAATAAAACATGCCTCACACGGCTCCGGGGGGTGAATAAAGGCTGTAGCGAATCCATGCGTTTTTGTAAGAAAAACATCCATATTTCAAACATAATAAACACGTTTCTCTCACGTCCGGTGAACTGTTTCCAACACTGATAATAAATCAGCATTTTAGAGTGATTTCTGAACGATCATGTGACACTGAAGACTGAATATAGTAATGACTGATGAAAATTCAGCTTTGCCACCACAGGAATAAATAATATTTTAAAGAATACTAAAATAGAAAACCGTTATTTTAAATTGTAATAATAGTTTTCAGTTTTGCTGTATTTTTAATCAAATAAATGCAGCCTTGATGAGCATAAGACAATATTACTGATCCCAAACATTTAATGTGTTTAAAGACAAATTAACAATAAATAAATCAATCAACAATTAATAAATGTGGACAAACGTTTATATACTGTACACACACACACAGTATTATTCTCAGTATTTGTCCTGACACACATTCGTTTAGTTATATAATGAGAATATGACTTAGTTAATAAAAAGAGCAATCATAATAAAACTAATTATTTGGAACAAATTCTCCTGCCCCTTGTGGTGAAGAGAGCATGTCTTTTGGATGGAGGTTTGAGGACTGTAACATCCTGGTTGAAAATAATCTCATACATCTTAAAGTGGTGGTTACCTCTCCTACAAAACGAAGAGGCCACTGGTATAATTTTATTATGCTTCAACAATTTTCTTTTTCTTTTTTTTTAAGTGTCTTCTCAGCACTCAACCGAGCACCAGTATTATTTATGACATCCACATGTGCCGAAATGATTTGTGGACACGCATGGTTTGATTTACCAGTAGGCTGTTTACTTTTCCTCTTGGAGGATGTCCAGATTCTTCACACAACTTGAGGTAATTGGCCACTGCTTATTTAAAAAAAATAATAATTGGGAAACATGGAATGCTTCAAAAACCCCAGAGATATGATCTGAATGGCCTCTGCATCATCTCGTGTCTTTGTTTGATTCCGCTCGGCGAGACAGATTCTCATGCACATCTGTAAGGCATACAAGGATCAGGGTGACGGTTGAACCGTGAAGAATTTTACGTAAACAGTTCACGGTCAGCTCGTGTTGACAAACACGTTCTTTTAGCGTGAGCCAGGTCAGGGATTGAACAGTTTGATGTGGGCTGTTGTGATATTGTGGATATCTCAAATTTGTCACAGAATCTCGTCCCTGTCATGTAATCCCAAGTAATCAGTTGCTTCTCTGCCAGCTATTAGGCTTATGTTTGAAATGCATCCCAGTGGATTTTTCTCCATTTTTTATAAGTACATGTCTGGAATGTGCTATTCTTGTAGTAAATCTCTCTCCCTCTCACTACCCTTCTTTCATAGCATTGATTAAAAAGAGGAAAGAAACCTACGTCCATATGGATCAGTTGTTCTGCTTTGTTACCTCCACTTTCTTTCATCACAACCCTCTCTCATTTCAAACTAAAATAAATAGTGCTATAATAGATGAATTTCTTTTATTGTAATTTGATTAATCAGTTATTATAAGATTCATAGTTTTTAAATGAATTGGATAATTATATTTTACATTTATTCTAATTATTTCCAATATTTTAAAGCTTTTTTAACGTTTAAAATATGTGTAACATACTCCAAATTTAGGGAAATGCATATATTGAGATGTTTCATTGTTCGTGTGTATTTTATTTTCAAACACATTTAATGTAAAATGGTTTTGTTGTTGCACTTCGATATGAACCCTTTTCACAAGACGGTGATGACGCGTTTAACGGTCATCAGCATCGTAAATCCTCTAAAGTTTTTCATTTTTGTATTTTTTAAAAAAATGTATGTACATTTATAACACTATTCTTTGTATTATATCACCTTTGCATCAAATTACAAAAAAACAGTTAATGCTAATGCGAGGATGTTTCTAATGCAGCGTCTATGGGAGGGATGGTACATTTGCTCTCGTCGCTCTCTCTTCTGACTGCCGATATCAGTCTCTCTCAATTTTTTTCCTTTAATTGAAAGTCACGAAAACACTATCGTGGAGTTTTTCTTTTGCTATTTGAGCAAATGGGAATGCAAAAAATATATTTGTGGTACTCTCCCATTCACTGCTCTTCAAGTTAACCCAACTATGACGACTTCCGCTGCCGAGAAACCCAGGAAATGTGAAAAAGGTCCATTGCCATAATGATGTCTCATATTTAGCCAATGAGGACTTTCTTCCTGTTTTAGAGACAGACTGTGATCGTCCAATCAGGATTCAGCCAGGTAGAGGTGGGCTGAATCCAGAACACACAGCGAAGAAAAAGAGCGAGGAGAATCAAGACACAGCTGTTTGTTTTTTTCAGGGTTTCTGCCAGAGAAATCACTGTGTTGCTAAGTGAGAATACACCGAACTGATGCCATATCAAACATGCATCAACGATAAATGGCCCAACAAATAAAAATACCCGGGTATTTCTTTATTTGTGATTGAGATTCATGGACTGCTGATTCAGAATCCGTCCACACGGACACGCGTTTAGCTGTTTACGTAAAAATTTTGTATTGTATCAGCGTTTTGTCCAGATGGATCTGGCATTTTGGGAGCCTGAAACCGCTATTTTTTTAAACCGAGTCCCAGAGTAGATAAATCTGAAAGTGACACCCTTGTCTTTTCATGTGTACAGCCAATCCATATATTTTGTGAAACGAGGATGTCATCACCCCAATTGTCAACCCTAGTCAGACACAGCTACGTCATGTAACAGCAACAACAACAATGGTGGACTACATGCTTGTGTTCGTGCTGCAGAAGCTGCAGAGCCTATTAGCTTTACTAAATCAAAAATTACTAAAGCAAAATGTTTGTATACAGCGCACAAGGTTTATGCACATGCTCCAAGTCCAAGTCCATGTATCTCTGTGGCAGAATTACAGTGCCACATACTGGTCTGGCATATATACAGTACTACCTAGTTTTGAGTCGTTTCAGTGGCTTCGTGTATACGCAGATATTTCTTGAGATGATGCCGTGTTTACAGAGTTTTTTTTTTCTAGAATGAGTGAAAAAAAAGATTGGATAGGGAAAGCTCTGGCTTCATGTGGATGTGTCCTCAGTTCACGTCCACATCTACACTGAATCGTTCAAAGGAATCGAACAGGGTGATTCATTAAATAGTATTCAATTGCTGTAATACAGAAAATCCAACAACAATAAGAAATATTTCTTGAGCATCAGCATATTCGAATGAATTCTGAAAGATCATGTGACATTGATAACTGGAGTAACAGCTGCTGAAAATTCAGCTTTGCCATCACCTGAATAAATTGCATTTTAAAGTGCATATTAAAATAGAATATATATATACATATATATATATATACACACACACACACACACACATTTTTTTTTTTAATTTGTAACAATATTTCATTACATAACTGTTTTGCTCTATTGTTGATCAAATAAAAGTAGCATTGGTGAGCATTAAAGACTTCTTTCAAAAACATAAAAAAAATCCTAGAACCCAAAATTTTTGGACAGACAGACCATGCTATGAATATCATTCATTATGACCATACCATGTGATACAGCAGTACCGCCACAGTAAGGGCAATCCACAATGATGCCGAAGATGCTGTGCTGTCTGTACAAGAGATTGATGCTAAAATATTGGTGCAGGGAGCATATTGCGGCTCCTCCTCTCACTAAATAGTTGGTAGACGGGAGAGATTACCATCTGTTTGTGGGAAAGCGAGATGCCAGAGGGACCACCGCAAACAGCCAAGGTAATAGTGAAGGGTTCCACTCAGTCTCTGTCTTTGTCTGCAGTCATCAGCAGCACGTGGCCAACTGCAGGATTCACTGTCGCAATTGCCCCACACAATTTTTAGGGCTAAATACTCTCTCAAATGCTGCAGAACACTCTATCGCTCCTGCTTTTTATTTCCTGTATAACTGTAGAAATTGATACACTGTGCTCTTTGTTGTAAGTTTTACAAAGCAATAATTGTTTTTGCAAGAGTCTGCCAGCCAAAAAAAAAACACAGTTCAATAATTTTTATGTTTGGAAACCAGAATAATCAAGTTGAGAATTGCCAAACATAATAAAATCAAACCGCTTGCTGCTGTTGTTATCGAGAATCCATAGAAGGCGGCAAAAGGCAAATTTATGGATCGTTTGGAATTGAGGGTTAATTGTAAATTATCAATAAATGCAGTAGCCCCGCACTGCAGAACACAAGATCCAGGGGGAGTGGTTGGATCCACTTCCTAGGGGGTGGAGATTGGTAGGTTTAGGGGTGGAGATGGGTGGGATTAGGGATCAGGGGGTGGAGATGGTTAGGTTTAGGTATATGTAAGGTGGGAGGAGTTGGATCTGGATCCATCCACGCCCCCTGGATCTTGTGTTCTGCAGTGAAGACCATCTCAATAAATGTGTTTATTTTGGATTTGGACTTTGGATTTTTTCCTTTCTTAGCACAGACTTTATCAAGTATACATATTAAATCTTTGGTTTTATGTATTCTTCACCCTCAGAATACTTTTTTCCACATATTCTATCGACCATGACTAATTTCTCGTGACTGAAGTGATTGTTTTTGATGAAAGGATAATACAAAACGTAATTAGAGATACTCAAGTTCTGCGCAAATAACGACATTCAACAACATTAACTGCATTTGAATGAAAACTGAAAAGAATAAAGCGCTATTCAGCAGTTGGACAACAAACCGAACAGTTTAAGTGGTTGGCTGGTTACATAAATGATGGTTGAATGAAAACAATGGTAATGAAAGGCTGCTGGAAGATAACTGTCTAAATAGCCCACCGACTACAGTATGTTTGCTTATGCCAACATATGCCATTTTGTAATACAAATTTTGTAATATGAATATCAAGCCATGACACACTGACTGGAACATACGTATGGGATAAGAAAAAAGAAATGGAAACCACAATAAATAAAACATCAAAAGAGTATTTTGTATGAAGAGTGAACTGGACAAGGTATTCCGTTTTATTTTGCAATTCAAAAATGACTCCATGGTCTGTTTAAATATAATAACAAATTTTAATGTCTTTTGAGGCTGTGTGTGTTCGGCACAGTGTGTGGAACATTTATTAAGATGCATTTAATTCATGGGAAACTGCCCTTTTCTGTTTATGATATCAAGTATCGCCTCTAAATATCAAGAATGAATATCCGTGAGTTCTTAGTCACATGTGAGGCAAACATAAAAAGTTGATGTTAACAATGTTATCTCCAAAAACAACAACAAAGCAGTTTCAGTGTATCACATCTGACCCCTAACCAAATGTCATTACTAAATCTAGTGATTTTATACCAAAGTGAACCTTCACCCACAGATGGAAAGCACACACACTAACTTTCAGGGACAAAACCTCAACCAGTGGTAGGATGAGGCTGCCTCCTCAAAACCCAAATTGGACTAATTTTTCAAGAAAGATAGATTAAAAACCAAAGTTATTATGTCATTTAAAAACATGAATGCCTTTGAGTACTGCTATTCCCTTTCAAGGGAACTTCGAACTGCGTCCTCTAGGGGTCGCTATGGGGACGCCTCGTCGTGACCTGTGTCTGAAGCATACACTGAAAAAACACCAACAACACATTGGCCGGCGACAGCCCATGACGTCACTACCGGTGCGACTATAGTATAAACAGGCGCCGGGAGAACGTCATTCTCTTCTTCGTCTTCATTGACTGTTTTGTTTGAAGCGTGCATTTGAACGTGGTAAGAGCGATCTACTAGCTATTATTATGGCGAGCACTAGCAGAGCGTTTAGAGAGTGTGTGCATCCGTGTCATCGCTATTTGACAACTGATGACACACACGATCTCTGCGTTTTTTTGTCTGGGCGAGGAGCACGCGTGCATTGTGAGCGTTTTTCGATGAAAAAGCTCCGCTCTCGTTTGTCTCTTTTTTCGAGGAAAGAGGGGCAGCCATTAGCGAGGTTAGACTTGCCGTGGAAGTGGGCTTAGAGAGTGGCGCCGCGGGGTCGTCTCGATGAGCGTTATCTTTCTGACCATAACTGTCCAGCTCAGGTGAGCCTTCCATTCCTTCCTGATTTGCATACTGAAATCGAGAAGGAATGGAAGAGGCCGTTTTCTTCTCGCATCTATCGATTCCAGCATACGAGTTATGCCAACATCGAGGCGATGCGTGAAAACGGCTATGAGAGGATGCCCCCTGTAGAAGAGACGCTGGCTAGTTATCTCTCTTCCGGCGAGACATCCTCCCATAATACTCCCTCCTTGCCATCTAAGCCCCTCCAGGATACATCGCACTTAAATGGCAGGGCATACGCAGCAGCAGGTCAGGCTGTGGCTTCGTTGCACACTATGGCGGTGCTCCAGGCGTATCAGGCTGATCTGCTGAAAGACCTGGATAAAGGCGAGGGCCTTTCTCCTGATCAGGTAGCTGAGCTGCGCCGCACCACAGATCTTGCTCTCCGTGCTACTAAACAGGCGATGGTGGTAACGGTGAGTGGGTGAACCTGGCAGATATCGGGAAGAAAGAGAGGGGCTTTCTTCTCGATGCTCCGGTTTCGCCTTCTGAACTTTTTGGTACCTCCGTTGAGACGGTGGTCGAGAAGTTCAGGGAGGCAAAGGCGTGCTCAGCAGCCTTTAAATCCTTCATTCCACGAAGTTCCAGGTCTGAGACCGAACAACATAGGGGTCTTGAGCCCGAACAACATAGGCGGTTTGAGGATCAGAGACGGGCATAGAAGGCTAGTGTCGCGACACGCGCTCCTCCTCCGCCCGCGGGTAGGGGAAGGAGGAATCGCAGGTCAAAGGGAGGAAGGTAAGACCTAAGAGATGTGATCCAGACAAGGCGTCAGTGCTTTCGTCCAGATCAGAGTGATACGTGAGTATCTACTCATTTCCTTCGGGGATGTCACATCTGCCCTTTTTCTTCCCCTTCCTAATTCCCCTGTAACCACCAGCACTCCACCTGACCGAGGTTAGGTGGGAATTTTCCTGCATTACAGTCTCCTATGCTGGACCTATGATGTTTTTGGTTGGTTCTATGACTTCATAGCAACCACCTTACTGATGGTCCGGACTAGTGGCTTCTCTGGAATCGCCTTTTGAGTGGGGTTCCGGCTCGGGAACCATGGTGGGTGAGTATGATCCATTTTATATATGTATATGTGTATTTCATGTGCTGGTGGTTATGTGTGTATATTCCTTCTGTGAGATTTCTTTGCAGCGTCTTCCGGGACCGGTGTGTTTCTGTCCTTTCTAAGGTAGGTCCTCTGCGAGCACCCCTTTGCAGGATTCAGAAACCAGGTGCTCGACTTGCAGTGTTATCTCACTCGTCGATATTGTGTCCAGCCGGTATGATAGCCCTGGTGCCGGCTTCATGGCATTTGCGAGAAACTTCTTGTGTAATGCTGTCTCAGATAGTGCTCCCCTCGCCTTAGAGGGTCGTAATCCACATAAGTGGTAAGTGTGCATGCTGGACATTGCGCAATTTCTGAAATCCTGTATGGTAAGGGTTACGCGTTGTAGCTTCGTTCCCTTTCTCTGAGTTGGTTAGACCCCGGTACCTTGGGCTCCACTCAACCAGTGTGTCTCTATTTTTGACACACTTGGAACTATCGCTCCCCTCACCATTGAGGGTTACTATGAGAATGCTGCTTCCTATCGAGCGTCCGGGTTCACTCCATGGGCTGTTCTCGTGGTAGAATTAGCAGTGCTCCCCTTTACCAAAGGGTTGCCTATGAGCGGCTATTCTTTCTGAGTTCGGAGTTCTCCTCTCACATGAGAGTTGAGTTCTCTGTTTTCCCAGAGCACCTGGAACCAGTAGCATCAGGTGAACTAGGCCCTTCCAAATCCGCCTCTCTGATGCGCTGAGTTTTTGGCTAGCTTGCAGTACACTTACCTCTGATTTCTAACGATCATGCTGGGCGAGCCACTCTCTCGTTGAGAGCTGGGTCTGTGTTCCCTCAGCTAAGTAACTTACTGCTGGCAGTTCCAGTATTGGAACATGCTGTAGGTCCGAGCCTCCCTCTCATTTCAGAGCTGAGTGTGTTGCTCCCTCAGCTAAGTAAATTATTGCTAGCTGTTCCAGCATTGTGGTATGCACCATTCCATCTATGAGCTGCTCTTTCGGAGTGCTACGAAAGCCCCTTAGAACGGTATTATAAAATCCATGTTATGGTAAGTGTGCACATGAAGGCTTTGTGCACTTTCTAAAATCCACATTGTGGTAAGTTCGCAGGCTAGTTCTTTGCGTTCTTTTCTAAAATCCTGTATGGTGAGGGTTTCGCGCGGTTGCTTCGTGCCCTTTCTTGAGCTGGTTTAAGCCCCGTTCACCTTGGGCAACACTCCACTTTATCAGGGTGTGGCCACTAGAGGTCTGTTGAGACAGTTCCTTTCAGAGCTTATGCAAGAGCAAGCGGTAGCCCCTGTGTGACAGGCCAAGACTTAGTGTATACTAGGTTCTTGGTCGTATCCCCTTAAAGGAATCCATAATGATTCCAAGCCTTGAGCTCTACCCCGGGCCCAGGAGTATGGCCCTAACAGGTAAGTTGGGTATGTAGCCTAGGCCTTTAGCCATAGGGGATAAAGTCACAGACAGCCGTCTGACGTTCCAGGGGCAACTCACCATGAAAATGGTAAAGTTGGTGCTTAGTGCTCGCCATGGTTCTGGCCCGCACTCCCCTCAGCATGGCGGCATGGGTATATCGTTCCCCATAGCGACCCCTAGAGGACGCAGTTCGAAGTTCCCTTGAAAGGGAACGTCTCAGGTTACTTATGTAACCATGGTTCCCTGAGTAGGGAAAGAGACTCTGCGTCTTCTAGGCTTCCTGCCATGCTTCGAATGCAAGCTTCAGACGAAGAAGTGAATGACATGTTCTCCCGGCGCCTATTTATACTATAGTCGCACCGGTAGTGACGTCATGGGCTGTCGCCGGCCAACGTGTTGTTGGTGTTTTTTCAATGTATGCTTCAGACACAGGTCATGACAAGGACCCCTAGAGGACACAGTGGCTCGTTCCCTACTCAGGGAACCATGGTTACATAAGTAACCTGACACGGTTTTATTGCACTAGGTTGGAACCCAAAGCATAAACCAACTACAGAAGGTGAGTATTGACTTTTTTGTTAACTACACAAATTAAAAAATATAATATAATATAATATAATATAAAAATGCTAAATATAAACAAATCATTTTTTATGTTTAATAGTGTTATAATGTGAACAGTTTTTAAAATGTAGTATGTGTCAACACAGGTAGATAGAATAATAATCATAATCAAATTAAATCAGATGTACATTGTATATCATTTGGAAATTACATGGCATATGTACGCACCTTTCAAAATTACTAAAACTTACAATTTTAAACAAATAATTAAAACAATTTCAAAATAATGATTATAAACAAACCAAATTTGAACAGACTTTAATGGTGTTATAATGTGAACAGTTAAGTTTCTGATCAAATGTATTTTCTATCAATACAGCCAGATGGAATGATACATATACAGTATAATTTGAAAATGATGTATGTACCTTTAATAATAACTAAAAATGAAATTGAAAGCCAAAATTAGACCCAAAAAAAACCCTTATGCATTCTAGCATATGATATATAAGAACATCTCTCTCCTGCTCACATTGTAATACAAGGGCCTGAGGAGATTGCAGAAACTTGGACTGTGCAGTTATTTCCATATGGACTCTTTGATTTTGATCTAAGGAAAAATCCAGTTGCCAGAGCATTTTTTGGGCTCGGGGAGCAGGATGTTTTGGGGTCGGCTAGTATGGGAATGTAGAGGAGGGATAAGGGCTCGCTGCAACAGTGAAGCCCAACCCTGCTGCATGTGTGCTGGGGTAAGATCACACACTGACCCTGGCTCAGTGCACGAAGCAGTCAGACGAGATTAATGAGCCTGGCTCCATAACCCACAATGTCCTGTAGACAGCCCTGCCATTCTTCACCTCTGACAGATCAAGCGCTGGCATATTTCACTCTGCTTGTCTTAACACTTGATGCTGCCTGGCAACATACATCACCCTACTATGGCTAAGACGTGGTTTCTACAGCAATTTCAGACTTGAGTTGAAAACTTCAGACTTTTTCACTCTATCACTGTGACGGGATGCGAAGCTGACGCAAGAGGGAAGGAAAAGTTAATAACTCCAGCTTTACTGGCATTTGAGCATCAAAATCAATCTAACAAGTGGGTAGTTTAAAAATATTTAATTTCATTTTCATTAATGCATTTGGAATTTTTCTCCAAAAAGGGACTAAAGCAAGGCATAATACAATATATAATATACATTATAATTTTTTATATTTTATATATTATTTAATATGTCTGGAAAAAGTCTCTTATGCTTACCAAGGCTGCATTTATTTAAAGGGGTCATATGATGCGATTTAAATTTTTCCTTTCTCTTTGGTGTTTTACAAGCTCTTGTTGCATAAAGAAGATCTGTAAAGTTGCAAAGACTAAAGTCTCAAATCCAAAGAGATATTCTTTATAAAAGTTAAGAGTCAGCCACGCCTACCTAAAACGGCTCGTTCTAACACGTCCCCACATATCTACGTCGCTATGTTGGAAGATTTGCATAACGCCGCACAAATGTTCACGCAAAGAAAGAAGGCATAACTTTTATTCTCGCTGTAGTTTTGTTGTTGCTGCCACCATGTCGTAAAGACGCTATGTGATTCGTTGTGAAAGCGAAACTACTTTGTTTGGTCTTCCAAAAGAGGACGATATCTGCTTCGTCATGTCTGGAGCTGATCCGTGCTGGTTGCTGAGCAAATACATCAACTTTGCGCTGTCGATCGCTGGATCGGCTTTCACCGTGGAAGAAGCAGAGTCCAGCCCGGAGTCGTCACATGTCCCTCCGGACGCTCCTTTGTCGAAATCGCCAGCCGCGCCGTTCTCAAGCCCACCCGCCTCTGCTCACTCTAACCCTCCGGCCGTTCCTCACGCTAGCCCTCGGCCTCTGCTCACTGTAGCCCGCCGTGTGTGACTCTGTTTCGTTGTGAAAACGAAACTACTTTGTTTGGCCTTCCAAAAATGGACACGATGATCCTTCAGAAATAACTGAAAAAAAAAAGTTCAAAAAATGTAATCAAACGTTTACTTTTCCAGTAGAAAAACTGAAATAATATTTACTTGTAAAACATACTCTAATAATATTTGTTTTATAACCTTGAAAAGAATTTTTTTAAATAGTGTGATATACTGATTTGGTGATCAAGAAACATTTATTACAGTTATGCTGCTTAAAATTTTTGAGGAAAAAATTAAAAATTTATGTATGTATGTATGTATACACACAGACACAGCACAGCAGCAACAAAAAAGTAAAACAGAATGTTTAATTGTATTGGTTACTGAAAGGGTAGACAATGTGTGGAAAATTGAGCTAATAAAAAATTTAATTGATTTTGTTTTTGGCACAAGAAACTTAAATTATGACTGGACCTAAGAGAGAAAACATTTATAATAATAAAAAAAATGACAGGACCCCTTTAATAGTTCAGTAGCTTAATGGTGCCAAGAGCCTACTGCACCTTCCTGAACAATCACACAATGTTCTGGAGGTAATGCAATGAAATGCCAGCTCTCTGTGTCCACTTAAACGGCTCTCTTATTTCCAACTTCATAAAGAGATGGGAACAGCTTTCCTGGGTTGTGGGAAATCCAAGGCCATCCTGGAATGTTATTCACATCAGTTATTTTTGACATGTTGTTCTTTTGCTCCTTTCATGCTGTCACTGTGGTTGGAGTTTATATTAATAATCAATTACAGATGCAGTTCCATTTAAGGTTAAATTAAAGTTCACCCAATCGCCAAATCTTTTGTCGTCAGTGTCCAGAATTGCAATTAAGATTTTTTTTTTAGTTCATCATTGTGAAGTGATGCCAAAAAAACTGCATAACTACAGTCTGACCTTATTTCACAGAAGACCTTTAAGGCGTAGTTCACTGAAAAATAAAAATTAAAAAAATAACTCCGTCATCATTTACTCACCCTGTAGTTCCAGACTTGTATTAATTACTTTCTTCCTTTGAACACAAAAAGAAAACAATAATTATTTTAGGGGATTTTCAAGCTTTAAAAAATAATGCATAAACAACATAAAACATTATTAAATTGTTTTAAACATCTGTTAAAAAGAACTTTTTCGTAGCTGAAAGCACTATCAAATATGCCAGGGAAAGAAGACGTTTAATTTTGTGAATGACAGGCATTTAAATTCTGCAGCGCTTTCTGTGGAGTTTCTGATTCTGTGTGGGCCTGCTTATCAGATTTAAATTATGAACATTTTGTGTATACATTAGGAGCTGTAGCTGAAGGATATGTGTGAAGCAGGTCTCCTGGAGAGATGTTAGCACAGCAGGAGTGGTGCACAGTTACTAAAGAGGTTCATTGCAAGTGACAGCACTCTCTGGATGGAGGTGAGAGAGCCTGAAGTTTAGGACACATGGAATCTTGCCTGCAACAGGTGGGATGGCAATTTGAATATTATTTCTCATTCAATGCTCTCTAATATCCCTCTCCTTTACTTCTGTCTCTCATATTATAAAAGTATAATATTTATTTATTTTAATAAATTGATGTTTTTCTCACAGCAAAAAATCTATTTCTTAATGCATGTTTCAAATACAACTATAAGAAAAGACTGAGATGGACTGTCAACACACCTGTTCTCAGTTACCATTTGACCTGCTTGTATTCCACTATTTATGAACATTCATGCAGAGGCAGCACATATCTGCACCTCATTTTTAATAGTGCAGAGGAATCTTGAGGTTGTTCTGCCATCTCTCTTCCAAGTAAGGTTTTGGATCTGTAGATTCCATAATTTTTTCATTATTTAACCGAAAGGCATTTTTTAATCCAAAGAATATCACTTCAAACACATACCTCATGTTTCTGAATTCCAGGAGCATAATGCTCACAGGACTTTATTACCCCTTTTCCACCGGAATGGTGCTGGTTTTCATGTCGGAGCTGGCAGTTCTTGGATGAGGGATAAGAGCTGGCCTACTGTTTCCAGTGACGTGAGAACTGAAAGAGGATGTAAGTTAACTGACGTTGTTACATAAACTTGCAGTCTTTGCTTGCCAGATTTAAAAACATTATCAGAATCAGAATCAGAAAGAGCTTTATTGCCAAGTATGTTTGCACATACAAGGAATTTGTATCAAGTAACAAATAAAATATATGACTATAATATATAACAAATAAAAGTCATAGCATTCAAATCATAGGATTATGGAATTTTAATTTTTATATTTTATTTTAGATGGACAGGAATGATATGTGTCTGGATATTTCAGCAATCATATCGTGTGTCAGGTATTTTATGTCTTTTTTTTTGAGAATCGGAACAAGAAATTTGTGAATGAATCACTCTTCTGAGTTCCTTTCCATTAATTAAACAGGTTGGAAAAATGGTATGAATTGGTTTGCGATTTGTACATTTCACGGTTTGAATTCAGGACAGCTCGTTCACTCACTGAATCATTTACAGCATTTTGTAACTCTGTAAATAGTAATGCGAACATGCTTTATAACAGAAAGAGCGGTAGATGAAATGAATATTCACTTTCTGTATCGTCAGCCGAAACCAACCTGTAATCGTATCCCATTGTTTTAAATCGATGAAGAGGGTCTTAAATAGGTTTAACACCTCCACGTGCAGCACGTGAGCGACTCTGTGCAGCAGGTAAAGCCATTTTCTGACAAAAATACTAGCAGTACACAAAAACACCAAATATAGGCCTGTGTTTTTGCATATGTAACCTGAGGCCTGTTTCAGAAAGGAGGTGAAGTGAAAACTCTGAGTATGTTAACCCTAAATTGAGTGAAACTCTGATATTCTGTTTCTGTTAGCTGTACAAAACAGCTAATTATGCTGCTTGATATTGCAAATTGGTGTGCCTTACCATATTATTTTAATGTATTGTCTTAATTATGATAACTGGTTTGTAGTGGAAACAGTTTTACCGTTTACTGCACGTTGTTATTCTTCTCTTTATTTCCCTAAAGCGGCTAATGAACGGGAAGTCTTGCACATTCACAGAAAATGGCTTACTTCCATGTTGAAGAATAAGGTGGATACTCAGAGTCAGTTACCATTGGTAATGTCTCAATGTCTCATTCCCGCTCTCAGGGAACTGAGGTTACGACAGTAACCGGAGACGTTCCCTTTGGAGCATTCAATCTACATTGCAAAGCATTCGCAGTGGGAACGGTATACAATTATAAAATACAAGGACTAAAACTGCACCAAACATTTTCTGTTGTGGTAAAGCGCGGAACATTTCCAGATTGAGCACCTGCTTCGGCATCCTGTTGGTGGAAAAGGGGCGTAGATGTTTTTATTTTTGATATTTTGTTTTAGCATATTGATGGCTACAGGAATATGCCAGAAGTGTATGTAGACAGTTCTGTAAATGGTGGACACAAAGAAGACAGATTGTTGAGTAAGGGTTTGGACTAAGGACTGACTATTGACTGAGAATACAAGGGTCAGCCAGTGACATTATAGCTGCTGATCAATGTATAGATCCACTCAACAGGGCTGTTTCATGTGATCGTTTTATGCTGAGTAATGAAAAATGTGACATTTAAACGGGCCATGTTATCCAGTGATGTGATGATATATTTATAAACGTGCATGTTTACATCTAATGTTTAGTCATGTAAATGAATGCTTACCATTGAGTATCATATTGTGCATGCTACAGCAATGTGGTGAATGATGGGAATGTTCATAGAGTTACATTTATTAATGATAGTATTATTCAGAATAATTATTTTGCCGTTATAGACTTTTGCTGCAACTTGAGTTGTGTGTTTATTGGTGTTCTACAACATCCAATCTGAATGTAGAAAATTAATCGCTGCCCAAATGAGAGTAAAAATGGCTTCATGGGTATGCTAGAAAAATAATTTCATTGTCATAGGGCCAAAATACACTGTAAAAATTATAGTCATGACATACTAATGGTTTTACATTGTTTTAACTCATCAAAATTACCTGATCAATTTTAACGTTTTGTAATTTAAGTTTTAATGTAAGTTAAAATGACTTGTACAACCAAGACTATATGTAAAAAATTTAAGGAAACCACTGAACTGATGTATGTTTTACATACCATGTATGTAAAAAAAAAAAAAAAGAAAGAAAAGAAAAATAATTTAAAAAATACAGTTTTGTGGCCATTAAAAAAATATTTGTGGAATTTTCTCACTTCATTTAGTAGCAAAAGCTTTATTTTGGACTCTGGTTGGAACTCTTCATCTTACATTTTATTCCAAACCATTGCATTAATCATTTTCATTCTTCTGTGATCATAACATCTGTGGATGATCAGATGCAGATATGTGTGTGTCTTGCAGTGGACCTCAATAAGGGGACGGCATATCTGGTAGGCTGGAGGAGGATGACTCACGCTGGTTTATAGATGGCTCTCAATGGGGTCTCAAACTCTGGGCTATAAGGGAGGAGCTTTGGTGCCCCCACAGAGACTGCACTGTAAAGCACTGTAAGTAAAAAAATAAACGTCATTGACGTCATTGGTGTAATTGCTTAAGAAAAAGTCAGGAAAAATTATTTGAGGGACTATTACTATCCTATTTGGAAGTCAAAGCCAATATCCTCATAGGGTTGGCTGACTTTATGACCCCAGTCGGTGCTTTTTAATCATGGGACAGACTTCCAAACTGCTAGAGAAATTAAACTTTTTGCTCTAATGCATTTCTCCCGCCTGTAATACTAAAAACAAGTACCTGCAAAATGTCCTTTAAGTAGCTAGAATCCAATTCATTGCGATCTGTTCCGTCTGCCCAACTTGAATTATTTGTGAAAGCAAAAGTTATGCTAATTTTTTATTAATATCAAGAATGTGTATTATTTCAGGCAGGATCCATCTGGCCATGTGCGCCTCATTGGAGGTTCCCCTTTCCCACTGCATCAACTTTACAGCCGCACCTTAAACACCTTCAGATTTATGGAGGAGAGTGATTCTTACATGCACAAGAAGTTTATGAACTCAGTAAAATGTTATTGTACACAGCTTTCCAAACGGTCAGGCCACAGACTAGCCAGTCATGGCAGCGAGAGGCCATACTGACCTGAATTTTAGTCCTTCCTCATGGCCTTCAATCAAAGACTCTGAAGAGAGCAGTTCAAACCTAACCCTAACCCTGACTTGGCCAGAGCCAGTAAAGAGCACACTGATTCTCCCAGAGAACTACTCTTGGTTCCCTTTTCCTCCTTTTCAGGATGGCTGGTTGAAGGCCTGCTGTGAGAGCAGCATCAAAATGTCAGTCTAGAGATGTTTTCACATAGCCAGAAATGAACTGTGGAATGCATAGTATATTCTATCATTTTGGAGCCAAAGTCAGTGCGAATGAAATGAAAGGGTGAAACCTTTGGTAAACGGCATGGGAAAATTTTCAGCTAATACATTTTCACAGTGCTAGCTAAAAGGCGAAAGCGGTGGATGGTGGCTGTGTAGATTTTCATCTGCAAATGGTTAATTATTTTGGCCTTGATTATTTGTTTCAGTTTGTATTCTGTAAATCCCAAATTAACTCAGTGATCGGGTAGGATTTCTTGATAAAAGAAAGTGTCATATGCCATCAGTAAGATTTTGTAGTGAATTTTTTTCACTCAAATATTTAGCTTTGCCAAATCGAGTGCAACTCTATTTAGTTTCTCAGAAAATGTTTCTTATACTAAAAAGTGTCCGAAAGGACAAACACACAAAATTTATTCATATGACTCATGCACTATATGGCAGTGCTATTTTAATATTATTTATAAACTGTTACAGCAATTATACTATTTTGAATTAGCTTGGCCAGCTTTCATTTTAATTTTAGTTGAAGTTTTAGTCATTTTGTTATGTGATTTTGTCATAAGTTATTTATTTTTTTATATTTTTTAAATTATTTACCTATTTATTATCTATTTAGCTTCAACCTATTTTTTTTTAAGTTTCAAAGTTTTTTCAGTGTTTTTAGTTCCGAGTCGGTCTCTCGACATTACGTATGGGGAAACCCCTTTCCTCCGAAATGCTGAAGCCTGATTGAATCACTCTATTGCTCTGCCAATGGCGTTCAAGCATTTGCCCAATTGGCGGGCTCAGCCGCTATATAGGCGATGTCGAGTGCCAATTTACCTCAGAATCTTTCTCCTATACCTGGAGCCTGTTTCGCTGTTGACCTACGCGACGAGAGCAGACGACGTGAAAAGTGATCCCCTCCTGTGTTCCGGCGGTAGAAGAAGAATTAGAAGATGTCTCTTTGTGGATGCCGCATGTGTGGCGGGCCCATTGAGTTTCCGGACGCGCACACGGACTGTAGCAACACTGTATAACAACACTGTGTCCCCATCTGAAGTCATAATATTTTGGTGATGAACAGACCAGAGTTCAGGTCGTTTTTTGCTCTCAAATCAAATATGGTGCTTGTTGCGCAGATTGGACATCAGTGACATCAACTGTCATTGATTCTGATGAAATGCAATCGGATTTTCCCAAAATGCAATGTGGTGCTCAGTAGATTGGATACAAATCAATGAGCAACCAGGTCATCCTTACACATTGTTTGCTGAGGATATCTCTATTGACCCACGCTCCTTATATGCACTTCCTGTTTTACTCAACCTAGAAGGCTTCCTCTCAACCCATCCTGTTCCTTCATGATGGTCCCGGCCCTGGCAGAAAAAGCTTCTGAGTTTTAGGCCCGCTCCTGGCCACTTATTATCCAATGACGTCCAAAAGAATCCAAATAAAGTTCCGCCATCAGGGCACTTCTGTTCATTCAACCCTGATACAAGGCCCTCTACCCATGCAAAAGACATTTATAGAATTTTCAAAAATAGACCTATTGTATGATTCTTTCATGTCAGTGAGCGTGACATAATCCGTGAGATCCTTTGATGTGTAAGGAAAAATAGTGAGTGCTTTTTGTAGGTGTTCAGGCATGAGCTGCTGACAAATTTACATTCAAGCAACAGAAAAATGCTGATCGTTTTGACTGCGATTATATTTAGTGTGTCCTCATCAGCCTCTTGCACAACCTTCAAGTAATGTACCACAATCCTTCACAGTACAATCAATACATGCTTTTTTATGCTACCGAGGTGGTCCTAAATGATTATCTATGTAAATTTGCTGTTGAAGGATGTGTAATAGCATTAAAAGTGAGCTGAGCTCATTGTGTTTTTTGGCTGTTTTTGGTCTGTTGAAATGGCTTTGAATCTTAAGAATCGCATAGGGATATTCTCGCTAATGCATGATTAAAACTTAAAAGCACAGTCCTTCTTTCAAAAAGTACACCTTTGTACCTTATTTATCCCTAAAGGGTAGATATTGGTAACCTAAAAGTACATATTTGAACCTAAAATGTACATATTACTACCTAAATGGTAAATAGTACTTTTTTGAAAATGTACAGCTTTTACCAGTGACAGCTTTTGTAACTTTTTTTTCTGAGAGTGCATGAGTAACACTATGTCATACAAATGTCATACCAGAGATTTGCGAGGTTTCTGACATATTCTGTATATCACAAGAAAAAAGCAAGAAAAGAATACCACTTTTGCATACTCAGAGGGAAAAAAGTCATCACTACTTTGACATTATATATAATGGGTAGTAGCATAGGCCAATAAATCAATATTTTTTGGTCCTTTTAGACTCTATATGGCAGAAACAAAACTGGGCTCACGGTTCACAATAAATCAGTTGTCTGCCACATAAGATAAGACACTTTTTAAGTCGAAGCTATAGTACAATTTTGAACATTTTCTGTCTTTTCAGATATAGATAGTTTAGTATAAAGAAAATTCATGTCTTTTAAAATAATCACTTTGATTATTATTTGATTATTATGGACAACTCCAGCCGATTTGTATTACTGTTCAAAGGTTAGTAAGATTAGTAAGGTCAGTAAGATTCTGCATTACTATACAAAAATGTAAAAAAAAAAAAAAAATTCAAAAACTAAAAACCTCACTGAACCCAAGATTTTTAACTGTAGTGTATGTATAATATATGCACACACAACTAATAATAATAATAATAATATGTATTATTATTATTATTAAATTTTTGTAGTAGTATAACATATCTTACAGTTTATATAATGTTGCATTTTGTTTTCACATTTGCCCTTCACAGTTTCTTTTACTAGCCTGTTCCCATTCCTTTAAGCTCTCTAACAGGATTTGACAGCAGGCAGTTGTCCACGTTTTTATCTCTGTGTGGCCTGTTTGAAAGCAAGTAAAGGAAACCAAGAATCAGATATGTGGCTAAAAGATGTAGACCTCCAGATTGACATTTGCACTCTCACACCAACATCCAGAGAAAATCAACTTTCAAGCATTTCTAAGCTCTGAAATAACAGAGGGAAACAATGGAGGCGCCAGCAGCCACAGCCCAAGGAGAAGTAGACACACCTCTAGCTATTTCTTCCCACTAAATGTACACTATCATCTCTGTAATCTGAGCGTACAACCGTTCCAGGCATTGGGTGTGTAGAGTTGTTGGAAGTGTGTGTGTGTGTGTGTGTGTGTGTGTGTGTGTGTGTGTGTGTGTGTGTGTGTGTGTGTGAGAGAGAGTGGATTCTCGCACGTTTTTGCAGCCCTTGCTGAAGACACTCAAGTGACCAGTGACCTTCTCTCAGTGTGAAGGCATTCTTCTCATTCTGTGGGAGTTTATGCCTACACCGCCATCTGCTCGTGGGAGGTGTGGAGTGAGGGCAGGGGCCAGGTTATTAGCTGCCATAGTCGTGCCCACCTATTGAGTTTCAGAAGGATAATATTTGGATTTTCTGGGTACCTCTGAGACGGTCCAGACCGATTGGAGAGTCCTGGAGTTCTGGAGTGCTGTGTGAAAGTGGAAACACAGTGGGATCCTAATTCTACGGTCAGGAAGAGAATTTACCCTCTTAGCATGTCTCGGCCACCCACCCTTTTCTCTTTCTTTATTAACCCTCTTGTTCTATTAAAACAGTTCTTTGGGCCCTAATCACTGCATCTATTTGATCAAAACAGTAAAACTGTGAAATATTATTATTATTATTAAAAATTAATTTTCTGTGTGAATATTACATTAAATTACATTATAGATAGATAGATAAATAGATACAATCTATCTATCTAAAATTGTTGTTGTTATTATTATTATTATTATTATTAAAATATACTTTAATTTTTCTTTCAAATTCATTTGAAATTTAATTAATTGTTAATTAATTTAAAAATATATATTTTCCGTTTAAACTCCGGTAGACCAATTTTAAAATATTGACCTAGAAATCAGTTGTTTGTTTTACAAGACGGCATAAAGTACCGACCTGATAGCTTAATGTTTAGTTGTTTTATTTTTATTGGTGTTATTTTAATGTATGTGTATTTATGTAATTTTTTTTATATTTTATATATCACTGTTAACATGACTTCAGGATCTCTGAGGATGCAGACTCTTAAATAAATAAAAGAAAATGCATAAACAAGTCAGTTCGTTCATCTGTCCGTCCGTCCAGCAAAGCCTACCATGCTTGTCCAGGTTAGTGCTGGTTTGGTGCTGCTTCAGCTTGATGTTCTTCAACACTAAAACATAGGGTGTGTCTCAATCAGCTCCCTAGTTCAATAGTCAGGGCACTGATCAGGGAGGAATGAATGGAAACGAAAGAGTGAAGAATAAGTGAATTAAAGCTAAACACAATCACTACTCTTATTCACCAATCAGCTGGAGAAAGTGCTTTGGAAAGTGTGAGATGTTGAAACAGATGTTTTTCATATTGCTCTTGCTGTGTTAAACTGAGAAGTGTTGCGTTACATTAGCACAGCAAGGTTCGCTGCTGTCAGTATCGCCTTCACTTTCATTTCCCTGTGATTGCACACATCTCCACTCTCCACGTTTGAGCGGGCCTGCTCCACTGTACTGCCGCTCCAAAAATATGTATCCTTTTCAAAGGTAATACATTCCATGGCTCTCACAGCGGCCATTAAAAAGTTCTTAGTATAACATCATTCAGTCAATTTGCATTTGAGCGTTCAAACGAGGTTTGTGTTTTTCGGGTGTAAACCTTCCCCATGAGAAGCACAAAGGTAATCCAAACACTAAAACCCTGGAGTCAATAGTCCAAACTTTACTGACCTCTCACTGAGGTGGGAATATTTCCGTGTTCCCAGTCTGCATGTTGTAAAATACCAGCACTGGCTTCATCATACAGGCATTTGATAATTATCTAGATCTACTAATTTACTGCCTGGAACTGAAAATGATGTCTTACCAACTATATTTAACTTGATTTTTGTAAAACTGTGAACTGTCTATATCCATTTATTTTCTTTTGATTTGTTTTTCTCTAATTATGTGTTCCCATTCAGTCAGTCACGTTCAACGTTACGTCAGTGACTGACGAATTGGGATCTCGCCCGAGAGCCCAATCACCTTCGAGTGTTAACTAAACAAGCCAATGACAGTTGGCGTGCGTGCTTCGCCACGCGCACCCCGCCCCGCAGCGCGGGTATAAAAGGAGAGCGCGTGCAAACGCACATCAGCTTTTCGCTTCGGAGCCGAGCCTTCTACAGGACGAATCTCCGCGAGTGTTCAAGAAACAGCTGGCGTTGGTGTGACGGCGTATCAGCGGGGGTTGCCATCCAGGCTGCTGAAACCTCAGCGGGCTGCAGCTCTCATTCTGCGGTCTCGCTGCGACCTCCCCTGGGCGCTTCAGCGCTCTCACTAAAAGAGTGTTTTTTCCATTTCTAAAAGAGCAAATTCTAAAAGAGCTCCACGAGCGACGGGCGTCTTTTTAAAGATGGCTTCCCGCTCGTGCGTTTCTGGATGTGGTCGTTTCCTGCCTCCATCTGACGGTCATGATCACTGCCTCTCGTGCTTGGGCTTACAGCACGCTGAAGCAGCGCTCATGGATGAGTCATGTTCTCAGTGCGGGAACATGACCATCGCGACATTGCGGTCCAGATACCTCCTCATTAAACGGGGGGGGTATCCCCCTTGCCATGCCCCGCTCTAGCTCCTCTGGTTCTCGGAGGGCTACTTCGGGTTCATGGTCAGGGAAACCTGAGGGTTACCTTTTTCTGCCCGAAACAGACTTGGTGCCCCCTCCGTCCTCACCACCCTCGACGGGGGGGCGGCCCAAGGGTATGTGGACATCCCTCCGGTTGAGCGCGCGATTGCCATGCAGCTCTGCCCGCAAAGCGCCGCCGCCTGGAGAGGTAGTCCACGCCTTCCGTCCAGGGCCTGTAAGTTCTCGTCCGCTCTGACGGCTAAGGCTTACAGTGCTGCTAGACAGGCCGCTTCCGCCCTGCACGCCATGGCCCTCCTGCAAGTCCACCAGGCCAAGGCGTTGAAGCAGTTGCACGAGGGTGGTGCTGACTCAGGTGTGCTGCAGGAACTGCGCACAGCGACGGACCTCGCGCTGAGGGCGACGAAAGTCACGGCGCGGGCCCTGGGTCAGTCGATGTCCACATTAGTGGTCCAGGAGCGCCACCTATGGCTGACCTTGGCGGATATGAGGGAGGCCGACAAGCATCGCTTCCTGGACTCCCCGATCTCCCAGGCCGGCCTATTCGGCGAAGCGGTGGAGGGCTTTGCCCAACAGTTCTCCGCCGCACAGAAGCAGACGGAGGCGTTCCGACACATCCTGCCCCGGCGGTCTGCTGCTGTCCGCACCCCACCGCCGGCTGCAGCCCCTCTGTCTGCTCATCGCCGAGGGCGCCCTCCTGCGGCCTCCACCTCCGCTCCGGCGCGGCCATGACAGCAGCCTTCTCAACGGCCGCAGCATGGAGCTGGCCGTGGGAAACCGGCGCAGCCCGCCTCCGCCCCTGCCAAGCCCGTGAAGCGTCAAAGCAGGCGGCGTCCCTGAGACGGGCGACCCGGAGCCCTTGGATCCTGCTCTTCAGGAGATGGTGACCGCACCACTCCTTCCCCCGGAGGAGGGCCGGGTGGAGAATCCTATGTTCCAGTTTATTTTTGTTCCGCCACTGGCTACCCAGCCAGTGGTACCCAAAACTTCAATAAAAGAGCAGTTTACTTTGCCTCCGTGTCCCAAGAGGGCGAGGATGGCGGTGCACGAGGTACCCAAAACTTAACTAAATGAGCAGTTTCCTTTGCCTCCGGGTCCCAAGAGGGCGAGGACGGCGGTGCACGAGACCCAGTCTCCACACAGCCGGCCCCCTCTCCCTTTGCTAGTGGGCAGCAGGGTTCAGTTCAAGGACGCTACGCCTCCTCACGAGCCCCCTGCCCACCAGTGGAGCCAGGTAAGTCGCGCGCTGCGCACTCAGACCCCACCCTGGGACGCGCGGCCTCCCGGGTTGGGTCCCTGTGTTCCACTTCGCTGCCCCACTGCGGATACGTCGGTGGTTTCCCTGGTCCTGCTTGTTTGATCGCTGGGGGCCTGGTTAGCGCTCCCCAGGCCGTCTCGCTGGCTCCTGAGAACCATCAGACTCGGCTACGCGATTCAGTTCGCCCGGCGCCCTCCCAAGTTCAGGGGCATTCGGTTCACCTCTGTGCCGGACAAGGATGCTCCTGTCTTGCGTGCAGAGATCGCGGTCCTGCTAGCGAAGGACGCAAGGACGCGAGTCCCTCCAGCCGAGATGAGGTCGGGCTTCTACAGCCCATACTTCATCGTACCCAAGAAAGGCGGTGGGTCGGTGGGTTACCTGGACCTGCGCGTACTGAACCGGGCCCTTCACAAGCTCCCGTTCAGGATGTTGACGCAGAAACGCATCTTTCAATGCGTCCGTCCTTTCGATTGGTTTGCAGCGGTCGACCTCAAGGACGCGTACTTTCATGTCTCGATTCTCCCTCGACACAGACCGTTTCTCCGCTTTGCGTTCGAAGGGCAAGCATATCAGTACAAGGTCCTCCCCGTCGGGCTATCCCTGTCGCCTCGTGTCTTCACCAAGGTCGTGGAGGCAGCCCTCGTTCCATTGAGGGAAGCGGGCATTCGCGTTCTCAACTACCTCGACGACTGGCTCATACTGGCCCAGTCCCGAGCGCAGTTGTGCGAACACAGGGATATGGTGCTCAGTCACCTCAGCCGATTGGGGCTTCGGGTCAACAGGGAAAAGAGCAAACTCTCAAGCGGGCATTCGCGTTCTCAACTACCTCGACGACTGGCTCATACTGGCCCAGTCCCGAGCGCAGTTGTGCGAACACAGGGATATGGTGCTCAGTCACCTCAGCCGATTGGGGCTTCGGGTCAACTGGGAAAAGAGCAAACTCTCTCCGGTGCAGAGGATCTCTTTTCTCGGCATGGAGCTGGACTCGGTCAACCTCTCGGCACGTCTCTCAGTAGAGCGTGCGCAGTCGATGCTGAACTGCCTGGGGTCCTTCCAGTGCAAGACGGCGGTTCCACTGAAACAATTTCAGAGGCTCCTGGGGCATATGGCATCCGCAGCCGCTGTTACGCCGCTCGGGTTGCTTCATATGAGACCGCTTCAGCGTTGGCTTCACGACCGGGTCCCGAGATGGGCATGGCGACACGGCACTTACCGGGTTTCTGTTACCCCGTTCTGCCGTCAGACCCTCAGCCCATGGACAGATCTTGCCTTTCTTCGGACAGGAGTATCCCTTGGGCAAGTATCCAGGCATGTTGTTGTGTCAACAGATGCCTCTGCCAGGGGCTGGGGTGCCATGTGCAGTGGGAATGCAGCTGCGGGGCTCTGGTCGGGGCCCCGACTACAGTGGCATATCAACTGCCTCGAGTTGCAAGCAGTATGGCTGGCTCTGCGCCGCTTCAGATCGCTGCTACACGACAAGCACGTACTGGTCCGTACGGACAACACTGCGACCGTTGCGTACATCAACCACCAGGGCGGTCTACGCTCCCGTCGCATGTCGCAACTCGCCCGCCATCTCCTCCTCTGGAGTCAGAAGCATCTGAGGTCGCTTCGCGCCGTTCACATCCCAGGCGAGCTCAATCGTGCAGCCGACGAGCTCTCACGTCAGCCCGCCCTTCCGGGAGAATGGCGACTCCACCCCGAGACAGTCCAGCTGATTTGGAGACGCTTTGGGGACGCTCAGGTAGACCTGTTTGCCTCCCCGGACACGTCCCATTGCCAGTGGTTTTACTCCCTGGCCGAGGGACCCCTCGGCACGGACGCACTGGCGTGCAGCTGGCCTCGGGGCCTACGCAAATATGCGTTTCCCCCAGTGAGCCTTCTCGCACAGACACTGTGCAAGGTCAGGGAGGACGAGGAGCAGGTCCTCTTGGTGGCGCCATACTGGCCCAGTCGGACTTGGTTCCCCGAACTGATGCTCCTCGTGACAGCCCCTCCTTGGCGAATTCCTCTGAGGAGGGATCTCCTTTCTCAGAGAGGGGGCACCCTCTGGCACCCGCGTCCAGACTTGTGGTATCTCCACTTATGGTCCCTGGACGGGACGCGGAGGTTCTAGGTGGGCTACCTCCAGCGGTAGTAAACACCATCGCTTCAGCTAGAGCCCCATCTACCAGACATGCTTACAGGCTGAAGTGGAACCTGTTCGTCGGTTGGTGCTCTTCCCGCCTGGAAGACCCCCGTAGATGCCCGATCGCAGTCGTGCTTTCTTTCCTGCAGGATGGCTTGGAGCGAAGGCTGTCTGCCTCCACCCTGAAAGTGTATGTTGCCGCACATCACGATGCAGTAGACGGTAAGTCTCTAGGGAAGCACGACCTGATCATCAGGTTTCTCAGAGGGGCAAGGAGGCTGAATCCTCCGCGCCCTCACCTGTTACCCTCTTGGGATCTCCCCTCGGTCCTCATGGCCCTGAAGGAGGAGCCCTTCGAGCCTCTGCAGTCAGTAGAGCTTAAGGTTCTGTCATTAAAGACAGCGCTCCTCACCGCTTTGGCCTCGGTCAAGAGGGTAGGGGACCTGCAGGCATTCTCGGTCGACGATTCGTGCCTAGAATTCGGGACGGGTAACTCTCACGTTGTCCTGAGACCCCGGCCCGGATATGTGCCCAAAGTTCCCACCATGCCTTTCAGGGATCAGGTGGTGAACTTGCAAGCGCTGCCCCGGGAGGAGGCAGACCCAGCCACCGCTCTGCTCTGTCCCGTTCGCGCTCTGCGCATTTACGTGGACCGTACGCGGAGCTTCAGGACCTCAGACCAGCTCTTTGTCTGCTTTGGAGGTCAGCAGAAGGGAAAGGCTGTCTCCAAACAAAGACTTGCCCACTGGTTAGTGGAGGCTATAGTCTTGGCATACCAGACCCAGCGTTTACCATGCCCCCTCGGAGTGAGAGCTCACTCTACGAGGGGAGTGGCATCTTCTTGGGCATTGGCGCGGGGCGCCAATTCGAGTTTATTTGTATAGCGCTTTTCACGATACAAATTGTTGCAAAGTGACTGTCAGTTAATGTACATATGGCAGAAATGTACGGAAAAATAAATTTAAAAAAATCAAATTTAAAAAATCAAGTAAAGAAGTAATCAAACAGACGATGAACACTATTTTAACATCTATGGAACCTTTACATTCCACAAAAGGTTCTTAATAGTGGAAAAAGTTTCTCTAGATTTTTAAAATGTTCCTCACACAAAGAAAAATGAATGGTTTCACTGAATGGTTCTTTGGGGACCCATAAATGTCTATAATATTATTTAATATTGTAATCATTTTTCTTATGTTTATTATTATAATTGGATGATGCTAGCAGGTTGGCGATTTATGATTTTTATGACCATGATATACAGTATCAGGTAAAGGTCAAAGAATGTGACCTGTCATAAGCAAGAAGTCTTTATCTTTTCAGCAAGCGAGGACAAATATGAAAATACAGAATTTTAAATCCGTTTTACTTATGCGTATTTCTCCCTCTTTTTCTCTCACTCATACATACCCCAAAACAAAATAAGAAATGTCCCTTCAGTGTGTCAGAGACTTACAGTCTCGCTTGCCTCTGTCGATTAACATTGTATTGTATCATGAGGTTTAATAATGATATATTAAATCAATGTCTTGAAAATCATTTTAATGTCAAAACAAACCATGATTCAGTATTGCATGAGTCTGTGGTATTGCTGCGTGGCTGTTTTTGATATACATGGATGTGGGACTCCTATGTGATGTGGCAGCCATCAGCTTTCATTCTTAGTCGGAGCTCCACTTTCCATCACTCCATTCCACCTCTCGGCCAACGTCACTCTTAGCCCACAAATGCTCTTTATTTTCATTTTGTCTCCTCTCTCAGGCTTTTGACAGAAGGGAAGAGAAGGGTCGGCAGACATGCCAAAAACTGCACTGGCGGTTGAGAAACAATGGCACACCCTGTACATTTTTCGATACTCTGAGAACCCCAGACTTCCCCTCAGCACAATAATCTGCCTCTCCTTTTTTTTGTTGGATCTCAGCAGCCCTCCAAATCGACATTGGCAGCACTGGCTGGCGAGCCTCTAGATGACTTGACCAACATGGTCACCTCTCCTGCCAAAAGGAGCAGGAAAAAGGACCAGAGAATGAGAGAAATGCTTTAATTGCTACAGGAATCTAGACAGTTTCAGATGAGATTTGTTTGAGAAATGTGTGGGTAATCGTATGAGGTGAGGGGAGCCGGGCCCATTCAACAGTCTAATGGCAACTTCTGTGGCTTTCCAGACTAAAAGCTTCAAAAACCTTTCCAGATAATGAAGAAGGAGCATTTTGGGGCAATTATACATGCTTGTGTTTGTGTAGATCACATGAAGAAACAGGCTGCTAAAGGTTGTGCCATGGGATAATTGATGCTGAAGCTCAAAACAAAGTCTTCCAGGATGTTAAGAAAAACAATTCAGCTGCTGAATGAGAAACATTCTCATAACCTTTAAAGGGAAAGTTCACCCAAAAATGAAAATGTACTCACCCTCATGTCATTCCAAACCCATTGGTTTTACTTTCTACAGTGGAACACTAACAACATACAGTTTGCTCTTCTCAATTTAATTGTAGTTAATGAGAACTGGAGCTTTCAAGCTACAATACGAACAACTCGTCATAAAATATCAGTCCATACTGTCTGTACATACTTGTGCACTAAATTCCAAGTCTTCTAAAGCTGTACCGTAGATTTATGTGACAAACAGTCTGAAGTCATTATTCTTTATCAATATTCACTCTCAAAGAGCTGTTGAATTGAACTTGAAAACTGTTTTTGTCTGATTAATGAATGAATCATTGAGAACAGTTTTATAAATTGGATCAGCTGAATAATTGAAAAGAATCAACACAAGCAAAATCATTCACAAATCAGACATTGCTAGTCTCATGAACATGCAAAGAAGAGCTACGACAGAGGTCAATATTTTCAGTGAAAAACACTTAAAATATTATTCTGTTCATCATAAGCTGTCGTATATATATCTTCTCCACATACACTACATCACTGGGATCCATCATACAGGCACATGGTTTCTCCTATCATTGCTATGCTGATGACACACAGCTCTATCTTTCTATCTTTCAAACAGATGATCCAACGGTAGCTGCACGGATCTCAGGCTGAAAGAACTGAACCTACAGCTCAAACTGGCAAAGACTGAGCTTCTCGCCTTCCTTACCTCTCCGACTCTACAGCATGATTTTACCATCCAGCTAGGTTAATCAACAATTACCCCATAACATTCAGTCAGAAATCTTGGTGTAATCTTTGATGATCATCTGACTTTCAAAGATTACATTGCGAAAGCCGCTTGATCTTGCAGGTTGTAAGGCTGCTAAATTAATAAATGTAAATGTAAATGTATAGGGATTGAGAAAACTTGTAATCAAGCGCATGAGTTATATGGACCACTTTTATAGCTATGGTATGCTACTTTTTTGTTATTTTGGAGCTTTCCAGTCCCATTTCTCATTCACTTTAAGGATTTTCTTCAAAAAAAAATTTTTTTGTTCCACTGAGAGAGAAAAATGCAGGTTTTAACAGCATGGACGTGAGTAAATGATTACAGAAATTGTATTACAACACATTATGACCCAATATCACTTGAGTTTCTCTATATTTATACTGTGAGAAGTCTCTTTTAGATATTAAAGTACTTTTCTCTCACCTTGAGTCTGTGGGCCAGTTTGATCTGTTTTTTAGGATGAATTACACATAACACTGTATATTGAGAAAGAAAAGGATAGGAGATGGTGCTCTAAGCAGTATTGGTGAACTCAATACTGCAAAAGCCATTACAGTCATGGTTTTCAAGTGGTCTCCAAACTTTAAACCAATTCATTGTAGTTATCCCAATAAAAAGTGACATTCAAAAGCATGAGTAATTTGGCACAATAAATGCCAGTGAACACTCTGTGCAAAGTAAAGTAAAGAGAGGTGTACGTCTAGTCTGCTGACTTTACTGCGAGCGATGGGTTCAGTAAAGGGAAAAAAAATATTTTGGCAAATCACTTTCAAATAAAATGTATTTAAAAATCCACGTCTGGCTGGATGTGAATATTACACTTTGCACTTGACCAATGCCAAAGCCTCAGTCGGTTCCAAAACCCCGCAAGTGATTCTTTTACAGCCCAATATCAAATGAAAGTATGGCGTTTTACACACAGAGGACTGTTGACATGGCCTGCTCATTTCCGAAACGGTCTGCTGCATACCTTCATGATTTACACCCAACTGACATAATACAGTTTCACATCATTAATGTGTTGCATTCACTTTGTCGTCTCTATGTCTCACTCAAAATATGGGAAATCTCTTAAGACAAATAAAGGGAGAAACTGCATGTCTTGACATCCTGTGAGGCAGCCGGTGACTGATGCATCCTGTTATTTATTGCCTTTTTTTTTGGAGTGTTATTTAATGGCATTCAAAATAAGTGGATACAGTATGGAAGCCCATCTTCCTAAGAGTAAAAACAGATTTAAAAAAAAGAGGTAATTGTGACTTTATATCTCACAATCTGACTTTGTTTCTCTGTTGTGACTTTATATCTAACAATTGAAACTTCATCTCACAATTTTGATTGCATAAATATGACTGTATAACTAACAATTGTTTCTCGGTAGCACTTTCTTTTACAGTCCTGTTCCGCATGTACATACAATGTACTTATTATATTCATTATAATAACTAGGTAATAACTACTTACCCTGAACCTACCCCTAAACCTAACCTTAACCCATGTAGTTACCTTATACTACCCAGTATGTTCTTGGGTAAGTACACATACTGTAATATAAAGTGTAACCTGTATCTCTATACCTCACAATTTGACTATATCTTACAATTGAACTTTGTTTCTCATTATTGTGACAACAATAGCAACTTATATCTCACAGTTTTGTATATTTTTGCATAATTTCGACTTTATTTCTTGTGATTATGACTTTATTTCTATAGCAACTTATCACAAATATGACTATTTTTCATAATTGAGTTTGACTAATTGCAACTTATATCTCATCATTTTGACTATATGTTTGCATAATTTCAACTTTTTATCGACCAGTTGTCTTTATGTCTCACAATTTAATTATGTATAATAATTGTGACTCACAATTGCAGCTTATATCTCAAAACTTTGACTATTTGCATAACTGTGATTGTATTTCTCACATTTGTTAAATTATATCTCACAATTGCAATTTCATTTTTCAAAAAATTTAATATCTCAAATTGTGACTTTTTCACAGCTGTAACTTTCTTATTTCTTACCTCACAAGTACCCTTTTAATTTTTCTTTCTTTCTTTTTTTTTTTTTACTCTGAGGCAACCAAACAGGCTTCCATAATTCAGCAATTTGTCAGATTACCCTAAAAGTACATACAACAGCATCTTGCATAGCGACAGGATGTAGTTTGGACTTTTTAATTTTTTTTTGTAATTCCTAGACAATCAGTTTCTCAGCTGTGGATGGTTAAAACCTAGTCATTTTAGTGCACCAAACACCCTCAAACTTTTGTTACAGCCCCTAAATCTGCATGAGCTCTCACTTTTATGATTAGGTAATCTCATTATGGCTTGCAATGACCTCATAGTTGTTGACAAGGGCCCTTTCATTAGTAACGCCATTTCAGTAAGCATTAGCCAAGTCAAGTTTTATTACATTCCTGATGGCTTCTACCTCACAGCTAGTATAAATATTATTTATTATCCACTTTTCACTGCATTTTCATAATTTATGAGCTTGCAAGTGAGCGCCAGCCTGAATTGTGAGGCCCTCTGTTATTTTACACAACAGATAATCAATTTCATAAAGCAGTGTCAGGGTAAATCGGCTTGAAATCTGATAATTACATGTAAGTGAAACTTATATGATTTTTACAATGCTGTGAATATTGATTTCTCATCTGCTCTCCTCCAAAGCCTATTAGAGACTATCTCCAAAAGAAGAAAGAAGCATTTATCAAACCTCATTGATTACAATCTGGCAACACGCAAAGGTTGATATTTGGACAAAATACCTTTGGAAACATCACATTTTAATGCAGGCGGGTGGACGAATGTGGGCTTATGTCTCTTTATTTCTCTATGCAAACTCAGCGTTATTCTCTGTAGACAGTTGCTCTCGAATACATATTTAAAAGCGATGGAACGAATCCTCTGCAAACTACTACTTCCCACTGGGTGAAGGGGTTCAGGTGGAGGGCAGCCCAGTATTAGTGGTGCCCCGCGGTCAAGGAGACGGCCTGATGGATGGGACACATTAAAGGTGTCTGGCCCCAGCAGCCCTGGAACAGAGGAACCACAACACAACTGGTACAGACCTCAAGATCAAAAATATGGCTGAGATGTCAACAGATTATGACCTTTCCTGTCCTGGGCCACAATTCTTGCTGTGATTTCAAATAAAGGCATCAATTTCTCCAAGTGGGGCTGGGATGGCTGCTTCACAGTTAAGATGAAGATAGGAAGCAGGTGGGCTGTGTGTGGATGCCAACAAGACCCTCTAGTCAGGTAGCCGAAAGAGGAGGGATATCGTTGTGGTACAGTTGGCTGACAGCTCGTGGGGCCCTTATTGAAAAATCAATGTCCATTTGTGCATCCAGCTCACCTGGCTGACTGCCAGCTTGCCTGAAGTCACCTAATGAAGCCTGATCCCGTTACCTGATTCCTCATTCGCTGTGTCAAAGTGACTTTGTGGCTGAAGTTATCCCTTTAGTTTCTTCTCCTCCTCTATCCCGAGGATCGAATGCATTTTCCAGTCCATTCCTCTGTGTGCGAGTATGTGTGGAATACATGAGATCTGTCTGTGGGACAGCAAAAATACTCGATCAACACAGTACTGATATGTCATGCTGTGAACATCAGTCAGAACATACCGCAAACTGTAAAAGAGCACTGTTTGTTCTAAAATGCTATTTATCATCCTAATTCCTTAATCTATGCAAATATTTTTAAGGAACACTATGTAGCAGTGCTGCAAATCATGTTTTCACGTTTCTTAAAAAGAAAACTTTAATCTTAATAGGTTTTTCAGATTCTCCCAACACAAATTAGCCTCCCATCCAGATGATTTAAATGGCATTCACATTTATATTCACATTCATGATAGGCCAATAATGCTTTTTCCAATATTTTTGAGAAAGAAATATAGCCTGTGCAAAAAAACAAAACAACAACCATTTTTTTTCCATTCCATTTTCCCCCATGTTTTTCTTATTCCAATTCCATTCCATTTAATAAACTTTTGGCTTTTAGACTCTTCACAGCTTTTTTTGTATAGTTTATAGCAATAAAATGTTACATTTATGTATGTGTGTGTTATTTTTAATTGTTTTTAAATTTTACTGTACCAGCCTTTATGAGTATGAAGTACTTTGACACATGCAAACTATGATTGCGATACTTCACTTAACCTGCTGAGAACAGTGCAGAGTTGCATAATCCTATTACTGTTTCAAGTTGTACAAACACGGGTATGAGTATGTGAGACATAAAGGCAAAAAACAATTCATATCCAATGCTTAGGTACAACACAACGCGGTAAGTTGAAAGCTCTTTTATTTACTCTAAAAGCCCAGAATAATAAGACTCATTTATTAGAGAATCAAAATACACTGATAGCACCGTGGCTTTTGAATCACTAAAAATAACCAAATCGTGTGGTAAATCGGGCTACACTTGTTGTGCTGTATGTTTTAAATTCATTATAATGAACATCGTTATGGGCCCCTCTCAACCTCTGCGCCCTATGCACTCTGTCCCCCTTTGATGATTAAGAATGAAGTGGAAATATGGAGAGACTTGGAGGGATATGATTGAGCGGCCTTGCAAGCCCAATTCAAACGAACATTGCCTGAATGAGCGTCACAGCGCCATGTGTCAGCAAGTAGGCTGACCACTTGGCCGTATCTCCGACTACACTTATATTTTAATTGACATTCATATGCAGCGACAGTGAATGTAGTCTTATTCCACACTTAGTCCTTTAGAGTTTATGGTGCCCTTGCAGACTGGAAAAGAGGACCGAGCTGGTTTAAACACTCATTTGACCTACACTTGTGTTTGCATGACTCTTTAAAAATCCCACCTGCATCCGTCGGACATCATATCCACCCTCTGTTCAAAGTGAGAGGATCGAAGTGTCCTGTCTGCCCCCTGCCGTTTCCTCTTCTCCTCCATCAGGCCGCCGTTGAGGGGTACAGCACGCCGTTGGCGTATAATGTAATTTGGTTGATTAAACGAAAACATTAAAGCACTACCTTATTGAATTTGAAGGCACGTACAGAACCGGATCTTTGCTGGCCACTCTCTTTTATTGGCTGGGATAAAGGGGATCACGTCATCCTCATCCTCCCCAACACACACACAAAGATCGAGCCTCAGACAAATCTTAGCAGAGGACGTTGGTCAGGACGGAGATTTGTTTAGCTCACCCCTTCGACCGCCCAACCCTTCCATCGCAAACTGAACTTCTGCCAACCTTGAGTGGAGAAGGCAGAAGAACCCTCCGGTTTGGCATGGTCAGACAAATGAGGGAGTCCTTTTATTTATCTCTAAAAGAGGCTGGTGACTCATAGCCTCTTTACTCATTGCTTTCTCACCTCAGTGACTCTAAGAGAGTCTGGAACAAGTGGGACAAGAAAGAGATGGGCTAAACACCAAACACCTGTCAGTTCACTCCATAGTGCACCAAGTACCCGCACTCCCTCTTCCATTCGTCTGATTTATCATTCTTACTGTCTCGAGAGCAATCATCATCAAACACTCTCAAAGCTCTATGTCAGTGGTGGGACTCTTCTGGGAGTGATGCAGCACATCAGACCAGCTGTACTAACCAATAACAACTGAGACTTAGTAGGGATTTGCATTAAGCTCATGCTGTCAATCAAAAACAGACTCTTTTTTTCTCAGTGGAGCTCTGGTAGACATGAATTGTCATTCCTAATGTCAGTTTTCATCAGTTTTGCTATTACAGATATGATATTCATTGCTAATTGATTGCAAGACAAAGTCTGCCTTGCATTAATTTAGGTTAAGTATTGAATTTCATCCATCCATCCATTTTCCAAACCCATTGTCTTATGTAGGAGCTTAGAATTGGTTTTCAGTTATTATTTAATATTGTATTTTATTATATAATGGAGAAAGTTGTGAGTATGTAGTTTTTTTTTCATGATGGTCCATTGTCCTGAAGCTTGGTGGATCATTTATCCTGCACGAATAGCTAATGGCCAATTTGAGTAAATGATTGCTTGATTAATTAATTGGTGGTCATATCACAGACAGGTCATGTTCATGCAAAAATACCAACTGTTCTCATGGAATTTCAAATTTATGATCAAATTAATCCTTTAACATTCAGTTGTGGTAATGGAATCTGTTTCTGCTTACATAAAACTTAACGGGATAGTTCACCCAAAAATGTAGATTCTGTAACAATTGACTCATTGATGTCATTGCAAATCTGTATGACTTTATGTTTTGATGAATGTTCCTGCTTCTGATTTCTGTACAAAGAAAAACATTACCAGGGGCTTTCAAAGAAAGACATAAAACCAATTTATTGTTGTCAAACCTGTCTTGATGCTCCAAGTTTGAAATTGCACACTCACAAATAGGATTTGAGAGTTATGGCAGAAGGCAGTATTTCTAGAACATCTCATTTATTCTTCCACTAAAAGAAAGAAACTCATACAGTTCAAGTTGCGGGGCGGGGTGCGCGTGGCGAAACGCGCACGCCAACTGTCATTGGCTTGTTTAGTTTACACTCGAAGGTGATTGGGCGAGATCCCAATTCGTCAGTCACGACTGACGTAACGTCTCCGCTCCCTCCTTCAGGGAACGAGGGTTACACAAGTAACCGAGACGTTCAACTATAAAGTAGCTCTGCAGAAGACAATACATTGTTATTATTCAACTTAAGTCAGTTAACTATTCATTCAGTTTAATTCAATAGTATTGCAAAGTTAATCAAATTTATAAAACAAGCTTAATTTAGCTATGCGTAGCTCTACAAAAGACAATATTCAGCTCAAGTCATTTTAGTCTTGATTCAATTCATTTTAATACTAGTGTTGATGTTGTAGACAGTCTCCTCAAGTGTCTCATTCCCTGGGTCATAGTTGCTACAGCTGGTATTCAGAGGCTTGAGGGGAGGAGTAAGAATATAGTGTCAATCAGGAAAAACCAGGAAGGGTGCTTCCCGTTTCCAGCCAAAAGTTTATCAATGATGTCAGGTCAAATCCATCTTCTCTGTCACTTTCAACTGAATTATTACTTTACTGGCTTCTTTTACATAGAGCATGTTTGCACATATTCCTTTCTCTTCCTCTGAAGATTATGATTTTAGTTTGTGTCCGTGTGTGTGCGCGAGGCAAAGAGAAGTTGGGAAGATATATAAGGAGATGAAGGAGTGTGTGTGTGTGTGTGTGTGATATGTACACATTTTTTTGGCACATGCATGTGACAAATGTGTCCGTTGTCCGGGATGATGAAAAGGAACTTTTTTCTTTAAACTTTTTTCTTTATTTATTTTTATGTACTTTGTTTTTTCAACATTTTTATTTGTAAGTTGAACATCCACATAATTTTTTACATGACTTAAAATGACATTTCACTAACCGAAAGCATGTTCATCATGGTACAAGCGTATTCAATTCACTTTCAATGTGTTAACTCAACTCAAAAGATATAGACAAAACAAATGACAATTGACTCAGTAGATAGACTGGTGTGTCTGTCTGTATTTTGAAGTCATTCACTACAAAATACACAATTTGTCTGTTGTTCTCCTGCTGTGTTTACAGTAGCCACTGACAGGGCCAGAAAGAGTTCCAAGGCTCCAAGGTTAAGAGTGATGACAGCACACAGCATTAGGTCTTGGTGCAGCTGAGAAACTCGAGAAAGGCCCAAATACGATCGTTCGCCAGTGATTGCCGCAAACGGTCCTCTCCACTCCACAGATAACCGAGGGGGAGGAGCAGAGAGGCAGGGCCTGAGCGAGATCACATCAGGGCATCATATACCTTGTCAACATCACCACTAAACAAAACATGATGGGGCAGTAATCCTTGACACGGTGCGCAAGCCTGACATGCAAACAAAAGATGCCTTGATCCTTGTGATACGTGAGAGGAAACCCTCGTTCCACATGCTTGCTGGTCTGTTACCCTTTAGCAGCTATTGACGGGAATAAATAATTCAACTCTTTGTTTGTAGCTCCATTGAGGGTTCTTGTGGTGGAGAGAAACACTTGATGCAACACAAGCGATCCTAAATAAAGCCTGAGCACGGAGATGCGAGGTCAGGTAACAAGATCAACGGAAAAAGTTGTTGTGCAGTTACATGGGCTATGTGTAATGAGGTCTTTTTACAGATTTATAAGCGGAAAGCGTTTAAAGCTGTTTGTTTGCATTGGCTATGTCTGATATGATTAATAGGCTACAATGCTTGCATGCAAAAACTTCCTTGCGAAACTGAATTCTTTCTGGAAAAAAATGTGTTAATCTAAAATCTGCTATCGCAGAGTTCTCAACATGGGAGGGAAATAAAATGTCTGTAAACTGATAATAGAGAGGCTATGATACCACCATGCAATTTATGAAATCAATTAAGTTGTGAATCTGGGGTAAGTTATTGATCCAGCACTCTGCTTACGTAGATCTAAAGATGCCACCTGCTGGTCGTTAGTGAGAACTACATTAAAACGATTAGGTGAATTTTATTTGAATATATTAAAATACGGTCCTGGTTATATGCAGTTTTAATGGAAGTTAGGTTATAATTTTAATTAAGTATTAATAACCTTTATTTAGAATATACCTGACACTGAGATATGTTTAAGAACATTCTATTGCAAGTGTTGATTGTCCTATGTATAGGATGTGCTGCTTATTTTTGTTAATTATCTTGTGAATAGTCTGAATGGAGAAACCAAATCCAGGTTATTTTGAGCCTTGAAGGTCTTCTGAAGAAAATCATATCCATATAAAAAAGGGAAATTTAAAAAAATAAAAGATTTCTTCACATTCCAGGTAAGAAAGCACAGAGAAAATTAACAGCATTTTAATTCTGTTTGCCATCTGTTTGCTTTTGTTTCTTCTTATTTACTCCACAGCAGATACCAAACACTCAGTGCAAATGAAATTTGACAAAGGCAATCATTTCCGGATGCTCTCCGAGTTCTCTTCAGTGTTGACACGGAAGGGTATTATTTTCACCCGCTTCTGTCTGATCTAAACAGACCATTATTTTCTTCACAGCCTTCTTTTGCCAGGACAGACCACAATGAGCCGGTCCGGAGACACTAGCCTCTGCAGCCGACTGGCATCCTTTTCTAATATGTATAACAATCCATCTTGAAAAGCAAGCATGCTGCACTTTTCTGGGTAAGCTTGGACAATGAAAGTCAGTTTAGATGAGAAATGATGCAGCTAAAGCACACCTGTCTTTAACTTTTATTAAATTCTAAAACCCTGATTATCTTCTTCAGGTTTTTCAGTATCTAAAGGCTCTACATTTTGTAGAATGTTAAATCTCTAAGAATAGGAATGCAGTTCCCCAAGCTAAAACGTTAGAAAGAGAGAGCAAAATACTTATTATTCAAGACAGCATTCTAAAATGTCATTGGTTGCTATCTTACATGGCATATATGATGACAGACTCCTAATGATACTATTTGGAGACTTTTAATGCAAGTGGGACAACATGATTGTCTTTGCTGACTCACTTTTACTTGGACAATACTTGAAAGCAAAGTAGCATTTGCAAAGAAGTGTGCATGGACCCTTCAAATGTGATTTCTCCATTTTGCAATTGAATCTACATTGTTTATCCAGACAGGTAGAAACCTCTCCGAGCCAAAGAGGCCCCTCAGAGATTTCCCTTGGGCTTTTAGAAGCATCCTTATTCCACCTCATAATGACAAATGCTTCAGGCTAATAGAGCTGATGGGAGAAACTAATCTAGGTGCTAACGCAGAGTGCAGGGGAACATAGTTCCATTTCAGCTAAAGAGCTTAAAGGATTGAATTTACATTACAAAGAGATAGCAAGTATAATGTTAATAAACCTTGGTAAGCCATACAAATAGCTACATTGTGCTGCTCCTAAAAATAATGCTGAGGAAATGCAGCCAAAGCGTTGGGGTCAGATCCCTGAGGTTGTCTCAGTAGAGTGCTCTTCTCAGAAATCAATACCACTGGAAAATTCCTACAGGGTTTCCAAGGGTACAAGTACACACACTTTAACCTTACATCAAATACTGGAGCATTTCTGAAGGAAAAAGTGGCAACCCTGCGCTAGCGAATGAGGGGATGGGACTAGATGACTAAAAGCTTCCAGCGAGGTTAATGTGTTCTTGAGAAGCTGAAGTGTACAACAAACAACTGCACAAAAACGTCTTTATTGGAAATCCTGCAAGTGCTTAAAGGGGTCATATGATGTTGCTAAAAAGAACATTATTTTGTGTATTTGGTGTAATGAAATGTGTTTATGCTGTTTAAGGTTAAAAAAACATTATTTTCCACATACTGTACATTATTGTTTTTCCTCTATGCCCCGCCTTTCTGAAATGCGTCGATTTTTACAAAGCTCATCGTTCTGAAAAGCGAGGTTTGCTGTGATTGGCCAGCTATCCAGTGTGTTGTGATTGGCCGAATAGCTCAAGCGTGTGACGGAAATGTTACGCCCCTTAGTATACTGTGATGCCCTGTCAAGCCGGAGCGATGATTCAAAAACATGAAAACCCATTATAAACGAGGCTTTATAACTAGGGATTATAATGACTTATACTGTCTTTTTACGCGTTGCGTTGCATCGCATCGCGCCGCGTAAGCATAAAACCATGTCTGCATTTGTGATCAGGGAAACGACAAACAACAAGCCCTACTCTACACTGCCCAAAACTCGCGTTTGAATCATCAGTGGCAAATTATTTAAATATAAAAAACGTACTTACAGTCTGTGAGTCAGAACAGCCGGCATTGTAGTCTACTCTACCAGGATCAGGAAACAGTCCTCCATAAAATGTGCTGCACACATCTGAATATTTGGTTTGAAGTGTTCTGGAACAGTGTTGTAAATACAACTTAACCACTGATTTCTAGTCGTGTCCTCACAGCTTGATGCTGTGTTTCGCTTTCACAACGAAACACAGCGTCACACACAGCGGCCTAGAGTGAGCGGAGGGTGGCGGGCTAGAGTGAGCAGAGGCTGGGGGCTAGAGTGAGCGGCGGCGGCGGCCTAGAGTGAGAGGAGGCCGGTGGGCTTGAGAACGGCGCGGCCGTTGTCCACATGTGACGACCCCGGGCTGGACTCCGCTTCGTCCACAGTGAAAGCCAATGATCCACAGCGCAAAGTTGATGTATTTCCTCAGCGACCAGCACGGATTAGCTCCAGGCATGACGAAGCGATATCATCCTCTTTTGGAAGGCCAAACTAAGTTGTTTCGGTTTCACAGCGAAACACACAGCACCTTCACGACATGGCGGCAGCAACAATACTACAGCGAGAATAAAAGTTCCCTTTCAGTCAGTCACGTTCTACGTTATGTCAGTCGTGACTGACAAATTGGGATCTTGCCCAATAAAAGGAGAGCGCGTGCAAACGCACATCAGCTTTTCGCTTCGGAGCCGAGCCTTCTACAAGACGAATCTCCGCGAGTGTTTGGAAACAGCTGGCGTTGGTGTTACAGCGTGTCAGCGGGGGTTGCCATCCAGGCTGCTGAAACCTTGGCGAGCTGCAGCTGCCATTCTGCGGTCTCGCCGCGACATCCCCTGGGCGCTTCAGCACTCTCTCTAAAAGAGTGTTTATCCTTTTCAAAAAAAGAGCAATTTCTAAAAGAGCTTCACGAGCGACGGGCGTCTTTTTAACGATGGCTTCCTGCTCGTGCGTTTCTGGATGTGGTCGCTTCCTGGCTTCATCTGATGGTCATGATCGCTGTGTCTCGTGCCTGGGCTTACAGCACGCTGAAGCAGCGCTCATGGAT
>NW_015505596.1:325662-328611 GCF_001515645.1 Sinocyclocheilus grahami
GGGGGGGGGGGTCCCCCCCTTGCCATGCCCCACTCTAGCTCCTCCGGTTCTCAGAGGGCTACTTCGGTTCATGGTCAGGGAGACCTGAGGATCACGGTGAGAGCTTCCCCGTCGAGTACGTCTCCGCGGGCCTCTCATCCCTCTGGCATGTCGCATCTTGTGCGGAGCACAGGCGGATGACAGGATGTCGATCGCTGCATCGGAGGGCGAGCTAGGCTCTGGAGATGATAATTCGGCTGCGCTGCCTCCGTCAGGACGAGTGGCGTTGCCCGAGTCAGATCCAGAGCTGACCGCTATGCTTTCCCGGGCCGCAGAGAGTGTCGGGCTGCACTGGAGGCCTCCTCCTTCTCCCGAAACGCTCGGGGCTGGATGATTGGTTCATGGGGGCGCAGGCCGGGCGTCGGCAGCCACCTCCGGTTCCATTCTTCCCGGAAGTGCATGATGAGGTTACTAAGTCTTGGAAGGCACCTTTTTCTGCCTGAAACAGACTTGGTGCCTCCTCCGTCCTCACCACCCTCGACGGTGGGGCGGCCCAAGGGTATGTGGACATCCCCCCAGTCGAGCGCGCTATTGCTATGCAGCTCTGTCCGCAAAGCGCCGCTGCCTGGAGAGGTAGTCCACGCCTTCCGGGCCTTCCAGGGCCTGTAAGTTCTCGTCCGCGCTGACGGCTAAGGCTTTCAGTGCTGCTGGACAGGCCACTTCCGCCCCGCAAGCCATGGCACTCCTGCAAGTCCAGCAGGCCAAGGCGTTGAAGCAGTTGCACGAGGGTGGTGCTGAACCAGGTGTGCTGCAGGAACTGCGCACGGTGACGGACCTCGCGCTTAGGGCGACGAAAGTCACGGCGCGGGCCCTGGGTCAGACGATGTCCACATTGGTGGTCCAGGAGTGCCACCTATGGCTGACCTTGGAGGATATGAGGGAGGCCGACAAGCATCGCTTCCTGGACTCTCCGATCTCCCAGGCCGGCCTATTCGGTGAAGCGGTGGAGGGCTTTGCCCAACAGTTCTCTGCCACGCAGAAGCAGATGGAGGCGTTTCGACATATCCTGCCCTGGCGGTCTGCTGCTGTCTCCACCCCACCGCCGGCTGCAGCACCTCTGTCTGCTTGTCGCCGAGGGCGCCCTCCACCTCCGCTCCGGCGCAGGAAACCGGTGCAGGTGGTTTCCCTGGTCCTGCTTGTTCGGTCGCTGGGGGCCTGGTTAGCGCTCCCCAGGCTGTCCCGCTGGCTCATGAGAACCATCAGACTCGGCTACACGATTCAATTCGCCCGGCATCCTCCCAAGTTCAGGGGCATTCGGTTCATCTCTGTGCGGGACAGGGATGCTCCTGTCTTGCGTGCAGAGATCACGGTCCTGCTGGCGAAGGACGCGATACAGCCGGTCCCTCCAGCCGAGATGAGGTCAGGTTTCTACAGCCCATACTTCATTGTACCCAAGAAAGGCGGTGGGTTACGACCAGTCCTGGACCTGCGCGTACTGAACCGGGCCCTTCACAAGCTCCCGTTCAGGATGTTGACGCAGAAACGCATCTTTCAATGCATCCGTCCTTTCGATTGGTTCACAGCGAACGACCTCAAGGACGCGTACTTTCATGTCTCGATTCTCCCTCGACACAGACCGTTTCTCCAGTTTGCATTCGAAGGGCGAGCGTATCAGTACACGGTCCTCCCCTTCGGGCTATCCCTGTTGCCTCGTGTCTTCACCAAGGTCGTGGAGGCAGCCCTCGTTCCATTGAGGGAAGCGGGCATTCGCGTTCTCAACTACCTCGACGACTGGCTCATATTGGCCCAGTCCCAAGCGCAGTTGTGCGAACACAGGGATACGGTGCTCAGTCACCTCAGCCGATTGGGGCTTCGTGTCAACTGGGAAAAGAGCAAACTCTCCCCGGTGCAGATGATCTCTTTTCTCGGCATGGAGCTGGACTCGGTCAACCTCTCAGCACGTCTCTCAGTAGAGCGTGCACAGTTGATGCTGAACTGCCTTGGGTCCTTCCAGCGCAAGATGGCGGTTCCACTGAAACAGTTTCAGAGGCTCCTGGGGCATATGGCATCCGCAGCCGCTGTCACGCCGCTCGGGTTGCTTACTGCCTCGAGTTGCAAGCAGTATGGCTGGCTCTGCGCCGCTTCAAATCGCTGCTACACGACAAGCATGCACTGGTCCGTACGGACAACACTGCGACCGTTGCGTACATCAGCCACCAGGGCGGTCTATGCTCCCGTCGCAACACGCCCGCCATCTCCTCCTCTGGAGTCAGAAGCATCTGAGGTCGCTTCGTGCCGTTCACATCCCAGGCGAGCTCAATCGTGCAGCCGACGAGCTCTCACATCAGCCCGCCCTTCCGGGAGAATGACGACTCCACCCCGAGACGGTCCAGCTGATTTGGAGATGCTTTGGGGACGCTCAGGTAGACCTGTTTGCCGTCCCATTGCCAGTTGTTTTACTCCCTGGCTGAGGAGACCCTCGGCACGGACGCACTTGCGTGCAGCTGGCCTCGGGGCCTACACAAATATGCATTTCCCCCAGTGAGCCTTCTCACACAGACACTGCGCAAGGTCAGGGAGGACGAGGAGCAGGTCCTCTTGGTAGCGCCATACTGGCCCAGTCGGACTTGGTTCCCCGAACTGATGCTCCTCGCGACAGCCCCTCCTTGGCAAATTCCTCTGAGGAGGGATCTCCTTTCTCAGAGAGGGGGCACCCATCACTTCAGCCAGGGCCCCGTCTACTAGACACGCTTACAGGCTGAAGTGGAACCTGTTCGTCGATTGGTGCTCTTCCCGCCGGGGAGACCCCCTTAGATGCCCGATCGGAGTCGTGCTTTCTTTCCTGCAGGATGGGTTGGAGTGAAGGCTGTCTCCCTCCACCCTTAAAGTGTATGTTGCCGCCATTGCGGCATCACGAGGCAGTAGACGGTAAGTCTTTGGGGAAGCACGACTTGGTCATCAGGTTTCTCA
>NW_015505596.1:330178-370178 GCF_001515645.1 Sinocyclocheilus grahami
CTCGGCGGTCAGGCGTGGCGGAGCGCCAGACGCCAGGCTCAGCACTCTTGTGCATGCCCAAGGTCAGCCCTTGTGCTGGGCTAGGTGCCCGTGTGGTGTAGTGTACGGCCAGGGAGCGTAGTCTCGGCTCCTCAGCAAAAAACTGATGTGCCAACTGTCATTGGCTTGTTTAGTTTACACTCGAAGGTGATTGGGCTCTCGGGCGAGATCCCAATTCGTCAGTCACGACTGACGGTTACACAAGTAACCGAGATGTTACACCTTCTTTTTTTGCGTGAACATTTGGGCGGCATTATGCAAATCTTCCCACATCATGACGTAGACATGTGGGGGCGTGTTAGAATGAGCCGTTTTAGGTAGGCATGGCTGTCTCTTAACTTTTATAAAGAATTTATCTTTGGATTTGAGACTTTAGTCTTTGCAACTTTACAGATCTTCTTTATGCACCAAGAGCTTGTAGCACTCCAAAGAGAAAGGAAAAATTTCAAATCGCATCATATGACCTCTTTAAGTTGGATCAATTTGTCCGTAAAGTCTGCAGTGCTAAGCACGTTTTCCAGAAAAACCCTCATTCTCTGTATTGATGTATGATCTTGGAGAAAGGAAGAGAACCTAGGTTTCTTATTTAGAACATATGGCTGATGGAGGTAAGCTGTCATGGAAGTCACAAACTAGGTGTCCCCTTACATGACATTGTGGTTTGAAATGAATAGCATTGCTATTTTCAGCATTCCTACCACTGACATGCTGGACTTCAGAAACACGATTTTTATTACAGTAGGCCTACCTAAGGTGCAGAGAGTGGTTAAGGGAGTGAATTACTTTGTTTCTAAATAGAACTGTAAATAGAACAAATGAAAATGCGTCAAAATGTGCAAATGGTAAATTGTACATTTGTTCGTCAAAAATAATAGTTATGTGTTAAATACTTACCGCGCACCAAATTCTAATAGAAAGCGCGCTAACTGTTAGGTTACCTCACAGTCGAACATGACTTCTGTTAGCATCTATTTTGTAATCTGTAAATGTGTGCTTTGACTAATCATACAGTCGGTCTCAAATATGTGTAAATGGTTAGTTTAACATTCGTTCGTGAAAAAATAAAGACAGCCATGCTTTATATAAATTCCACGCGCCTACTAAACTAGAAAGCATGCGTTATTATGTTTATCTTCAACAGGCAAACATGACTTGTTAGCGTTTATTCTATGACGGGTAAAAATATGCTCTCTGGCTATCTTGCTAACTGTGCCATTTACATGCTACCTTCAAATCAGCTTATTAAAAGTCATTCTATTAACTATCTGTCTATTTCTAATTTCCCTTTGAGACACCCGGTAGGACCGTCCTAGATAATGTGGGCAATTACCAGTGACTCATTTCTTATAGGCCTTAAATTTGGATCTCACTCATTGTGAGAAAGATGTTATGCACAAAGTAATTTTCCAGTAAAATTGTAACATTCATTAGGCTATATCACAGTCAGTCTGATACGTATACATTGCTTTTTATGTTATTGATCAATTTGAAGCATCTACGCTGCTAGCACTCCAAAGAGAAAGGAAAAATTTCAAATCGCATCATATGACCTCTTTAAGTTGGATCAATTTGTCCGTAAAGTCTGCAGTGCTAAGCACGTTTTCCAGAAAAACCCTCATTCTCTGTATTGATGTATGATCTTGGAGAAAGGAAGAGAACCTAGGTTTCTTATTTAGAACATATGGCTGATGGAGGTAAGCTGTCATGGAAGTCACAAACTAGGTGTCCCCTTACATGACATTGTGGTTTGAAATGAATAGCATTGCTATTTTCAGCATTCCTACCACTGACATGCTGGACTTCAGAAACACGATTTTTATTACAGTAGGCCTACCTAAGGTGCAGAGAGTGGTTAAGGGAGTGAATTACTTTGTTTCTAAATAGAACTGTAAATAGAACAAATGAAAATGCGTCAAAATGTGCAAATGGTAAATTGTACATTTGTTCGTCAAAAATAATAGTTATGTGTTAAATACTTACCGCGCACCAAATTCTAATAGAAAGCGCGCTAACTGTTAGGTTACCTCACAGTCGAACATGACTTCTGTTAGCATCTATTTTGTAATCTGTAAATGTGTGCTTTGACTAATCATACAGTCGGTCTCAAATATGTGTAAATGGTTAGTTTAACATTCGTTCGTGAAAAAATAAAGACAGCCATGCTTTATATAAATTCCACGCGCCTACTAAACTAGAAAGCATGCGTTATTATGTTTATCTTCAACAGGCAAACATGACTTGTTAGCGTTTATTCTATGACGGGTAAAAATATGCTCTCTGGCTATCTTGCTAACTGTGCCATTTACATGCTACCTTCAAATCAGCTTATTAAAAGTCATTCTATTAACTATCTGTCTATTTCTAATTTCCCTTTGAGACACCCGGTAGGACCGTCCTAGATAATGTGGGCAATTACCAGTGACTCATTTCTTATAGGCCTTAAATTTGGATCTCACTCATTGTGAGAAAGATGTTATGCACAAAGTAATTTTCCAGTAAAATTGTAACATTCATTAGGCTATATCACAGTCAGTCTGATACGTATACATTGCTTTTTATGTTATTGATCAATTTGAAGCATCTACGCTGCTTTAGTGCTTGATAACTCATAATATACAGTGAAAACACCAGAAAGTTAAGTAGAGTTTAAAGCTAAAATATCTTTAGGAGAAGTCTCAATGGAACTACTTATGATCAGCCACTGTTTTAGAGACGGCCTTTGATTCAGTCTTTTGCTCTTTTTTTTGTTGCTTTTTTCTTTGTGATGGAATCTCAAAAATATGCACAAAACAATTTAGGGGTCAAACAGCAGATTCATGATCATAAATGTTAAATTCAGGTTTTAAATAGTCACTTATTGCAGTCAAATACAAGCTAATGATTTATCACAAGCAATGACACACAAAATCAAGAATATAATTTTATTTTCATATCAGAAAGTGAGTTGTAAGTTATGAGTTTTATGAACTGTCATTAATCATCAGAGTATGCACTGACACCGATATGTTTTTGATATTGTAAGTCTTATGATAAATCCTGTGAGCGCAGACATTTTTTTTCCATTTGTGTCAATATCTTGTTACATACTGAGAGCCTATAGGTTCAACTGTGTGTATAAGTGAAGATACAATAGTTATGCTTTGCTCTCTCAGAGATGGATTTAAATTTCCAAAAGATAGCAAATCATTGTGTGGCAGCTTCCTCCATTAAATATTTATAAAATATTTTAGCGCTTGGTGAGGTCGGCGAGAGTGTTAGATTTCTGCATGGCCCATTCCACACATGGACTAACAATATGAGAAAATAATGGCAAAAAACATCCCAGTTATATGCTGGCATTTTCTCAGTGCTTTCTCAATGCTTTCTGAGGATCTGAAGTGCTCTAAACCAGAAACTGTAGCCCTAAATCACTCTAAATACCATGATGAAAGGGCTGAAGTGGAAACATTTCAGTATTCTGAAAGAGTAAGAAAGAGGCAGTAGGATTGTCAGTATTAGCAGCAGGTTTCTGTACAACAGAACTAATTTATTTTAGATCTCTCATTTTCAGCTTGGAAAGTAAAGGTTTGAATACTATTAATTAATTTACTTGTCTTAATTCTTAAGGAACTTAATTTAACTTCCTGACACACAACCTTAAGTTTCTAACCTGTCTTGCTTTATGATTAATAAATGATTTCATGCTGTGTATTTCTGAAGCCTGAGAAATCTGTTATCCGTTATTATGTTTTTTTCTGCATCAGTAAGCAATTGTCACTGATACAAGGTTGAAAAACAAGCTCTTTTGGCCATGCTGGAAAGGTTAATGTTATGTTGGCAGTCCAATGGAGATAAATGGAGAAAACAGTTAACTAATGGCATTGTCATTCTCTTCCTCGACCAAACTACGTGGTGGCGATGAGCGGCTGGGACTTGATCTTGTTCTTAAATTAATCGACCCGTAGAGCTTTGCAGAGTGCTTCGAATAAGCAAAGGCTTTCCTCCTGTACATCTCACCCTTCCACATTGAAATCATAAGCAAAGTGGATAGCACCACTCCGCCTAAGGTGAGAAAGCAAAGGCCGGCAATAACGCACTTGTCAAGGTGCTCGCCTATCCTGGCGCTCTCGTTCTCGAGTCTTTCCATTTCACGTGCGGAGACATTGTCGGGGTTCACTCTGACGTCATGAGGGACCGTGTATGATATGATCACCAGTGAAATCCCGGTAATGAGGAACGTGACTGCACTGATGAATCCGTAATCCACGGATTTCCCCGAACTCTCTGAGCTGAGGTCGATGTCAGACGTCAGCGACAACTCCTGGAGGCCCTCGGGACGGATTTCGCTTGAGGAGTCATGGAACGAAGTCGCACGGTGAGCGCTTTTCTCACTCGTGTCTGGGGTGGCCAACCTGAGATTGACGTTTTCATCGATGTAAGTGAACGAGGTCTCCAGCTCCTCGTCACAACACACCCTGACCTTCTCTAGGGGCTGATGCCGGTGCTGGCCATGTTGTCCTCTGACGGGAGCCGTCCTTGGTGCTGAATAACACTGTCCCTCACAGGCAGGTGCCTTCAGAGTGGGAGAAGCTTCTTCAACGGAACTGCTTAGCCTGTGAACATGAAGTGGACTTGAAGACCAATCCAGTACTCTGGGAGGATCAGGTCTCCCCCCTCTATTATCTATGTAGAGTAACTCCACTGAGGCCATCAGATCCACTCCCACGGACCACTTTGGTTTCTTGCTGCATCAAGCCATCCACACTATACTTATAAACACATAAATTACATAAGCCATAAGCCATCCACACTATACCTTTAAACATATAAATTACAATCAACAATAATTTTTTGTTTAATTCCTGCTTTTTACACAATGATAACTAATTAGCATACTGCAGCAAAAACATTATGAATATTTTAATAATAATCATTTAAGATCACAGATGGTCGCACATTTGTTGTTGTTTACCTTTGTTGCATGCTATTACAACAACAATTCTAATTTGCTCTTGACAAACTACTGTATGTCTATTATGAAATACTATATGACAAGCATTTGTTTACACATCTCACTGGAATTTGCTCTGAAATTTCTCAAGTTGCCTCATGACTAAATTTACACTTGTATACAAAGCGTTACTGGATTTTGCCTGTGTAGGTCAGTCTAGTGTACTACAGCATGTGTCCCTGATTTCAAGCACAACTCTGACTCAAGTGTACTATTTACTGCTCTAACCCATTTATGCACACTACAATGGTCTAGCAACAGTTAATGACTGTATTTGAACGAAATCCTTGGCCTCTTTATTGAAAGACGATTAAAGTTACTGATTAGCCCTACTTCTTCAATATCCAATTAGCAAAGCAATCCGTATAAAACCCAAGATTAGCTATAAGTCCCTTTAAAACGCACGGCTCGTGGTCGATATAGGAACTACACTTCACAGCAGAGATCGAAATCATGATACATTTTACATTTTAACGACCGATATAAGTACTTTTACATGGAAGTGTTCCACTAACCAATATCCATATTATTTTTAATTTATGTATTTATATTTATGCAAAGTGTTTTGGAATATGTAAATCATTCTCATCTTTACAATTAATATTAAAGAAACAAAAATCGATAAACTGGAAAAGTGCGAATTTCAGTATAAAAATGTGTCACTGATTATTGGTCTATATACAGTATAATCGAAGAAAAAAATGACAATAAAGTCATCCTACAAATCATCAGCGATAACTAACACGACACACAATAGCTAAACTGGTATACGATGGGCACATATACAGTAGTTCTGGCATGAGTCCATTACACTGCATTGTTACACTCATCAATAGGTCATAGAATATCCCGTAGAGAAAGCGGCACAATCAGGACACATTCCGCATCTCACTCTATTTAGACGCCAATTACACATTATTTGTTTGGTAGAAACAAATGTTCTTGGATAATACCTCCTCGTTTGATGAACATTTTGGCCTCCCGGCTGCTGCTCTCCGCCGTTCTCCCTCCCACGCTCCGTTTTAACGATGAACTGAGCTCCTGATAGCCAAATTACTAATTCTACTATGGCAAAGACCTATTTATGAATATTCATTAGGTCGTGATTACGTTCCTCGGTAAACTTCCTATAAGAAAGTGCTTGAGTATGAATATTAATAAGATCGCGCTGGCGTCTCTTCGTTGCCGTCCAATAGCGAATGCCTGCTCATTGAATTTTAATTAGGTGTCGCTGACGTTACTTGCGAAAGTTCCAATGGCGAAGCAACGGGTTATGAATATTAAGTTAAGCCTTCGCCATAGTGAGATTAGTAAATTCTCCTCCAGTAGCTACGCCTCGATGATTTACACCACTCTTATGTTTTCAAATAAATCATCAGAGATTTAAAACTGTATTGGAACCATGGGAAATTAAGTTGTCGGAAGCGAAAAGTAATTATTTTCTGGACAAATCACCAGCGTATGACTGAAAACTGCAGCCTGGAGACATACTACGACCAGTTTAGGAGCAGCGACTGTGCTAAACCACACCCATTCTACACCATCTGCTCTGTGGTCCTTTCAAAGCTTGAAAGATTACTGGTCAGTTTGAGGTTTGTATAATCTATTTTTAATTTACACAACCAGCCTATACCAGACCATTTTCTTTAAAATGACCATTTATTACTATCATAACATCAATAAATAAGTTTTATTTTTAATATAGGCTGCTATTCTGTGGTAATTAAAGGCTGAAGATTTTAATTAGTCATTTGTCTGGGGAAAAAATGAAGAATATCTCTTCCACATGATCTTTTATTTCAAACACTTTCAAGGTGCATTCAGAAATGATCCCTAACTAGCGTTTCCGATCTCTCCTTGACAACAAACAATCAATATTATTTCCACAGATACGTGATATTGTGTTGACCAGTACAAAGGATGACTTCAGCTCAAGGCCAGACAAGTTCCCTTTTAACGGATGAGTCTGCAGAGAAGTGGGGCTTACTCAGCCAGAGATTAATGTCCCAGACTGGTGGAGGCTCAGCTCAGGGAGTATGAGGTGCACAGTCATGAATTCCCATCTGTCACTGCAGACTTTATGAACATAGGTGGAGTAGCTGTGTGCTGCAGTCAATGTAGACTATTTTCAACAGGACAGAGATCCCAGAAGGGTGCACAGCTTATTTTCTGCTGCATGCCCCTCTGAGATCCCCATACCATCAGCTGCCAGCTGAGCCAATCCTGCATGCACTGCCAAGGACAAAATTGAGTTTCAGAGCCTTGGGTATCAATCAAGTCACCTTGGAATGAACATAAGCATGCTGTGGCTCGTCAATCTATCTTCATGTTGTTTGGAGCAGGTGGTTACACAGGCAAAGAGTGACACATAGGTACTAAACAACATCACACAACAGCAAAAAATCTGCAGTCACATTTGTTTTCTCTCATATCTGTATGTAAGATTAAAATAAAGACAAATTGAATGGTTAACAATCCCTAATTATAAATCAAATGTAATACACATAATATTTCTAAACTGCAAAACCATGTAATGAAATGTTAGGCTGGAACAAACTCCCATACCATCAGCTGCCAGCTGAGCCAATCCTGCATGCACTGCCAAGGACAAAATTGAATTTCAGAGCCTTGGGTATCAATCAAGTCACCTTGGAATGAACATAAGCATGCTGTGGCTCGTCAATCTATCTTCATGTTGTTTGGAGCAGGTGGTTACACAGGCAAAGAGTGACACATAGGTACTAAACAACATCACACAACAGCAAAAAATCTGCAGTCACATTTGTTTTCTCTCATATCTGTATGTAAGATTAAAATAAAGACAAATTGAATGGTTAACAATCCCTAATTATAAATCAAATGTAATACACATAATATTTCTAAACTGCAAAACCATGTAATGAAATGTTAGGCTGGAACAAACAAGTACACAATTTGGTTCTTTGTTTTAGGACCTGCAAGACAGGCAGATTCTCAGAACCAGGGATGTGAAACCAGGTGGTGATGCTTGTCTGGCAGTTTGTGCCACTGAGGTTAGTATTTTCACAGCTGCCTCCCAGACGTAAACACACAGCCACTTCAGCCTAAAGGAGCCAAGAGGAAATGAACTTGGAATATAATTTGACATGACACTCACCTATGTGTCTGCTGATAGTACAGGTGTGCACATAGCGCTGATTTTGAAAGTTTCAGGAGACTATTATGAAGACATGTACGCTTCAATTTAAAAGTTTGAAGTCTCTTATATTTACCAAGACTGCATTTATTTGATCAAAAATACAGTAAAATTAATATTGTAAAATATTATTGCAATTTAAAATAAAGTTTTTCTATTTGAATATATTTTAAAATGTAATTTATTCCTGTAATGGCAAAGCTGAATTTTCAGAAGCCATTACTCCAGTCTTCTGTGTCTTTTAGAAATCATTCTAATGCTGATTTTGGTGCTTAAAAAAAATATTATTAGTGCTAAAAATGGTTGTGCTTTTTAATATTTTTGTGGAAAATTCTTTTGATGAATAGATATTTCAAAAGAACAGCATTTATTTATTAACATATGTGTGTGTGTTTTACGGTCACTTTTGATCAACTTATTGATAAATAAAAAAAATCTGTGTTTGTTTTTTATTTTAAATCAATAAATAATCTGACTGACCTAAACTTTTGAACGGAAGTTAGATATAAGACACACAGTAAGCACTTTTGACAGAATTAACTTTATTACTTTGCCAAGGTCCTAAAAAAAGTAGATTTACTGGGTATCATTGGGGATTTTGTAACTGTTTAGATGCTGAGGACAAATAGTTATTTATTAGCCTCAATGACAGTGTCTTTGTGAAAAATTCAGACAAGGTAAGCAAATGCAAGTAGGTAGAGAAGGGAGGAGCTGTCCTTGGTGCTGAGCACAGTGACTCAATTACAACTGAGCTCACGCTGAAATCACTGCTGCCCACAGAGCTAAACATGTCTGTTACATGAGTATGTGTGTGTGTGTTTTACGGTCACTTTTGATCAACTTATTGATAAATAAAAAAAATGTGTGTTTGTTTTTTATTTTTAATCAATAAATAATCTGACTGACCTAAACTTTTGAACGGAAGTTAGATATAAGACACACAGTAAGCACTTTTGACAGAATTAACTTTATTACTTTGCCAAGGTCCTAAAAAAAAGTAGATTTACTGGGTATCATTGGGGATTTTGTAACTGTTTAGATGCTGAGGACAAATAGTTATTTATTAGCCTCAATGACAGTGTCTTTGTGAAAAATTCAGACAAGGTAAGCAAATGCAAGTAGTTAGAGAAGGGAGGAGCTGTCCTTGGTGCTGAGCACAGTGACTCAATTACAACTGAGCTCACGCTGAAATCACTGCTGCCCACAGAGCTAAACATGTCTGTTACATGACATGTGATCCAGGAGTTGTGCATATACTGTCAACAGCCAGCTTCTTCGGCAACGAATGTTTGTTGCTTACCCTCCTTGTGAAGGGTGTCAATGATTGTCTTCTGGACAACTGTCAGATCAGCAGTCGTCCCCATGATTGTGTAGCCTAGTGAACCAAACTGAGAGACCATTTTGAAGGCTCAGGAAACCTTTGCAGGTGTTTTGAGTTGATTAGCTGATTGGCATGTCCCCATATTCTAATTTGTTGAGATAGTGAATTGGTGTGTTTTTGTTAAATGTGAGCCAAAATCATCACAATTAAAAGAACCAAAGACTTAAACTACTTCAGTCTGTGTGCATTGAATTTATTTAATACACGAGTTTCACAATTTGAGTTGAATTACTGAAATAAATGAACTTTTCCATGACATTCTAATTTATTGAGATGCACCTGTATACTTCATACTTATTAAAATAGTAAATGAAACAGTAGGCATTATTTTATGGCAAACATTATAGAAGTAACATTGTCACATGATGGCCAGTGTTTATTTTTAACTAAAGGTATAACTTTTTAAATTGTTTTTGGTAATTAAAATAAGGCTAAAATAAAATATAAATATTAGATTTAAAAAATCAACTTTAAAAAAAACTTTAGTAGAAATGTTGCATTGGCAACTAACTGAAAATAAATGTAAGTTGAAGTACTAATATTACTAAACCTACAACTGAAATAAATATAAATTTAAGCTTTTCAAAACGAATAAAAATTACAAAAGCACATCAAATTACTTGAACTAAAATTAAATTTAACTAAAATTAAAATGAAAAAAGCTAATTCAAAACATTATTTATTAATAATTAATAATATATAAATAATACTTACTGTAAATTACACTAATGAAACTCACATTACAGTTTAATTCAGCAAGTGGTTTCCAAATATCATCTTAATATTTTGCATTTTAATGCAATTTTGTATAAAAAATATCATAAGGTTTTGCAGTCAGATGATTAATTTATTTTTAATTATTAAATTATAATAAAAAAAGAAGAGAGAGAAACAGAATCACAACTGATATTCCAGTTCTTCCATCATGCTAGAATTTAAAGGTCAAGCTGAGCACATTGCATTGTGGGCTGCATATAGAAAATATGTATAGTAAGAACAGTATTATATACTGCATCAATAAAGAATAGTATGGTAGTATGCTATTCTAAATAAAGTCACAGATAAGGAGGTATATGTCTGAAAGCTCTTAAAGAAAGAAAAAAGAGGAATAATACTCTGACAAAGACCCCTCTAAACTCTTAAGCCTCTTAAATACATACAGTATAAGACAGAAATGTTAGGACATGTGGAGAAGGAGAAATGTTTTTAAGGGAGAGACTGAAAGGGACAGAATGATGGACAGCTCTTTTAATTATTAGACATCCTCGAAGGTCGTTGAAAATAGTAACTCACTGGTAACAAAATGTTTTTATTGTATCATATGAGCTCATCCCTATCCATTTAAAATTATAACCACACACTATCCACTATCCCAGAGTTTTAATTGACAAAAAGGTTTTTATAGAATAAGAGTTGAGAATCAAATCTTGGACATAGAGTTAATAAATGTAATTTGATGAAATGGTTTTGATGGTTCGATGCTGTCACCGCCAACTGCACTCATCTCATCTTTTCTGATATGAATGGGCCCTCTTTGCAGCCAATAATGAGGGCACACGGAATGACTAGTTTCACCTCATTGTGTGCACGGCCTTTTGGATGGGAGACGTGGAAAGTGGGATGTAGAAATGGGCTCTTGTCATTAGGAAAATGAGAGATTCCTGAGTTGCAGCCAGAAATTGTATTTATTCCTTTGAGATGCTGGCTGCCAAGCTTTGAGTGGTCTGCTGGCATTGTATCGGATTAAGAGCAGAACAACATCTTTGTGTTTTAAATTCTGAAGTTTGCTGAAATCAGATTCAATTAGTCAATGAATGAATCATACAGTCCAGCAGACAATGAATTATTCATTACATTTCCATAACAAATGATGAAATCACAGCCTTGTCTTTATGAATGCTTGTCACGCTCCCATATTCATAAACTCTTGCGTCTCAGCTTGATAATCTCTCTGATCTCTCACAGGCTTTGCTTGTTTTTTTCAGAGTAGAAGTTGGGTGATGAACCATTACAGTAAGTTTGATCTTTGATCAATGCAATAGTATGGGCTCCTTTGTCTCTTTCTCAAGGAGATCTGACAAACAATATCTTCCAGATTTTATTCATCTCATTATTTTGCCTAGCCGTAGTTTGAGTAGAGTTGAGTTAAAGTGGGAATTGAGAATGGGTTGTTATGGGATGTACATTGCAATAGGATTCATCCTAAGGTCTAAAAACATCTTGATCATAGTCATGTGACATAAAATGTTCTCAACAGCATTTTCAGTAGTGATAAATAACTATTGTGAATCTACTAAAGGCATTTTAAACATTGTAACATGATCCAAATAATAAAATGTTTAATAGCCATTTTAATTGCTTTTCATTTAATCTGAATGAATCACAGAATTAATTCTAGAATCTTAATTGATGGGGACTATTTGTGTGGTAATTCAAAATGCCCACAAGATGGCAGTCAAACACTTATCATGCAAAGAAGTATGTGAAAAGTCAAACATTTACATAAGGTAATGGACGATCATCTAGCCTATTTGAAGATAATTTATAGTTGCAAATATATTGTACAACAATGCATTATTTATCTAGAATTTTCAAACAAATAGGGCCTAATAAATCATAAAATTTGTCAGACCTTGCTTCCATTTTTCTACTCTTGTGTACACTTGCTTAAGGTCTAGAAAGATTAATAGCTGAGAAAACACTTCACTGCATAAAACATAAACTTGTCTTTTCTACTTAATTTGACACTTTAGAAAGTCAATTAAGTGGGATGTTGCAATTTAGGGTTATCGGTATCTTTATCTTATCTTATTTACAAAAGATTTGAACTCATTTTGGTTTATTTGTTATTTATTTTTCGTTTTTTATTTGTTTTTATTGAATTATCTGGCAACACTGCATCGGCACTTAAGAGTCATTCTATAATTAGGGGTACATGTCGTGTCCATGGACTCTATTATCAATTTTACAACTTTTCACTTCAAACAATGAGCAATTTTATATCAGGGGACATTTCTAATTCATTTAATACAAAAATCCATTTTATCTTGCAAAAATGGCATATTCTATACTGGAATTTGCTGATTTTGTGCTGTCCGATTTGGTAAATGTGAGGTTTTGCTCTTCAGAGTAGCTCTAAAATACATGTTTCTGTACATATTTCTTATAAATATTTGTCCAAAATAATAATTCAATTATGAAAAAGGTGTTTTAAAAAATCTACAATAATCTAGATTATTGTCTGCACAATAGAGTAGATTAATTGACCGTCAACTGTGTTATCAACATGTTCTTGTGAACTTGCGTCACATGTTATATTTATAAATATGTAGAGAAAGAATATAAAAATAAAAGTTAATCAAGGTCATGTACTAACTATTCCAAAGTCAGCAGTTTGCACAAGGCCCTAAAACGGCTGAAATGTCAACTGTGTTACCCATCAACTGATTAATACGGTTGACAATGCTGGCAATTCAGTGTCAATTTATGCTCCCACTGAGTGTTGTTGATAAAAATATATATTCACAAACTATTGTCATTACACAGAAATTACATAGGAATTGCCTAAATCCATGAATAACAATGGATAAACTTAACTGATCTAATTACGGCCACACTTTCTATGAACTCCGTATCCATAATATTATATACACATTATATTCACATTTGTCAAGGGTTAAAAAGCATTCAGAATTCCTCATGATTGACATAAACCTATATAATATTATAGATTTGGCATATATCTATTTCTGCTTAGTCATGACTGATAAAGTTTTATGATGTTATTGTATAAGTCCTTACAACTTGAAGTGTCATGATGCATTATAAAACTTAATTTACCTTTATAATAATATAATATATTAATTAACGTTATAATATATATTATTATAATGTGTGTGTGTGTGTGTGTGTTTAAAATGCTTTATGGATACTAAGTTCATTCTTACCTGTCAACTGTGTTATGTGTGGTTTTTATGTTATAAATCTTTTAAATGTGAACTAATCCGTCAGAAAAAAAGATGGGGATATCTCTGGAGATGGATGACTTTGGTAAGGATGGTGAATAACACTAAATTCAGCATACTGTGGATTTATGTTAAAGAAAAGTATCATCCTTCATGATAGCATCCCACAGTACGCCCATTATGAAGCCCCAAATTCATATTTTCAAATCAGTTAGACATTTAACCTCAAAAACTCTGGTGAATAGACTCAAAGACCGTCAAACAAATGTGTAATCAAACATGTGGGACTTCATTCATGTTTCATTTGACACAACATTTGTCCGTAACACAGTTGACAAAATAATGAATCAAATGTTAATTTTCATTAACATATTTAAAAAGTCATTAGAGCTTAAGCTTGCCAAACAATTAATTTAGCACATTAAGGGGATATTATATTATATTATTCAACCATCTAATTTATTTATCAAAAAATAATACTGAATTTCCGACTGGCTGACATGAAATCTCCCCCTAAATATAGAATGGCCCACGGACAGGTTATTACTGACAGGATACCACATTCGATAAGGCAAACTCAAAACAACAACAACATGATATTATCTGTCAGAAACGTTAAAGCTATCAAAAACAGCAGCATTTAACACTAGTACACAGATCTGTAGAACAAGTAGGCTAGGTTGAAGAAATTGATAGGAAAATTTTGGAAGAAATAGTACAGCACCTTAAATCGCCAACCTGCTAGCTTGACACACTTCCCACATATTTTTTCAAAAGGGTGCTTAACTCTTTGGAAGCAGATCTCTTAGAAGTGGTGAACGCCTCACTTCTTTCTGGGACGTTTCCAAACTCCCTGAAAACTGCAGTTGTTAAACCCCTTCTGAAAAAGAGCAATCTTGATAACACCATATTGATATTGGAAATATTTACCTATATCAAATCTTCCTTTTACAGGCAAGATTATTGAAAAGGTAGTCTTTAATCAGCTAAACAAATACTTAAACTCAAATGGATACCTGGACAATTTTCAATCTGGTTTCCGACCGCATCACAGCACAGAGACAGCGCTCATTAAGATAATAAAAGATATTTGCTTACATTCTGATTCTGGCAAAATATCAGTGCTGGTACTACTAGATATCAGTGCTGTGTTTGACACTGTCGATTATAACATACTACTAGAGAGACTGGAAAACTGGGTCGGGCTTTCTGGGATGGTAATCAAATGGTTCAGGTCATACTTAGAAGGGAGAGGTTATTATGTGAGTATAGGAGAGCACAAGTCTAAGTGGACGTCCATGACATGCGGAGTCCCACAAGGCTCAATTCTTGCACCGCTCTTGTTTAGCCTGTATATGCTCCCACTAAGTCAAATAATGAGAAAGAACCAAATCGCCTATCACAGCTATGCAGATGATACCCAGATTTACCTAGCCTTATCTCCAAATGACTACAGCCCCATTGACTCCCTCTGCCAATGCATTGATGAAATTAACAGTTGGATGTGCCAGAACTGTCTTCAGTTAAACAAGGAGATAACTGAAGTCATTGCATTTGGAAACCAAGATGAAGTTCTCAAGGTGAATGCATACCTTGACTCTAGGGGTTTGACAACTAAAAATCAAGTCAGGAATGGTGTGATTCTGGAGACAGACCTTAGATTCAGTAGTCATGTCAAAGCTGTAACTAAATCAGCATACTATCATCTCAAAAACATTGCAAGAATTAGAATCAATTTTTAAATCATTTTCAAAATGTTAAATTCCTTGTTTTATTGTTGTGATTATTTTTTTATTATTATTATTTCATTTCTTTTATGTAAAGCACTTTGAATTACCATTGTGTATGAAATGTGCTATATAAATACACTTGCCTTGCCTTGTTTTCAGAATGAAATGAAATATGCGAGGTGAAACACTAGCCATGAAGAAGTCTGTGCTGTTTCATTAAGCGTAGTAGGCCTAGTTAAATTTTCACAAAGTCATGCTAAAAACATTCATAAGAGCACCAGACAAAGTTATCATCTATATAGCAATGGTTATTAATGAAAACTATAACAGTAAAATGTATTCTTGCATGAATAAACTGATACAATTATCCACCCCTAACCTATATAGTAAAGTATTCACAAATTTTGATACAATAAATAATTTAAAAGTGCTCATCCCTCCAAAACAGAGAAAACATCTTTCACAAACATCTACATGTCTGTCTTTTATAGTGTATATAATGACTTGTATTTGTAGGGGTTATTATAACACAATTTTTAATCTCACCCCAGACCTTCAGGATGCAATATGTTGACTAGTCTATGAAAAAAGAAAAAAAGAAAGAAACATCCTGATAAATCCAGAAGATTTGACAGCTTTAAAGTGATGGTTAACTTTTCTCAAGAATATAAAAGCAATCTGTGTCAAGTCTTCAGAGAGTACAAAAACTGTCAAAAAATATTTATTAATTATTTTTGTGACATGATTGACACTGCCGTGCTTCTGACAAAGAACACATTTAGCAACACATTAAGAACGAGCAAAGATGAGCCAACCTGATAGATCTCACGCCAAACAAACAATTAAATAATAAAGGCCTGTTCATACCAAGGACGATAATTATAACCATAAAAGATACAGTTTTAAATATCTTTCTACATTTAAAAGACCAGCAGAGTCCAACCACAACTACAACTATTACAGCACAGAGGAACTAAATCGTTGTAATCACTCTAAAAACTATCTTTTTTTTTCCAGCTGATGAACGATAAAAACATTGACAGCCAATTCGAATCCATTAAAGAAGCGCGCTTATAATAGCCAGAACGTCCTGCATTGATGTGATCTTTGTTGTTACCATTATTATCTTGGTATGAACGGACATTAATGCTCTAAAGCGAAAGGGTTTTTACAGATAAAACTGCAGCTTTTCATCCACGTCCTCAAAAATCTAATTTCATTTGACCTGTTTGTACAAATACAATGTCAAATAACAATTGTAACATGTTATATATCATAGTTCAAGGTACAAAACTCATAGATGAATCGAGACCGGGCTCGATTAATCACAGCGATTTTTCTCGCATCATAGACCTGTGCATCCTCAATAGACTCTGTTAAGTGTCAATAATAGCTCTCCTCCGGGTGTTAAACCTCCTGCATTCTGCGGGTGAAAGCAAACTTGGCCAGTCTTCCTGGGCTTTAATCAATCTTTAACCTTATCACAACCCTTGAAACAAACAACCTAAAAGCAAGCTCTATTAGTTCTGATATACCCAACGCAAACTGACTTTTAAACAAACACCATATTGCAGAGGAGCACTGTAATTAGAATGTGAAATGGGCCAATATTTGTGTGTGTTTTTATTTATTTATTTTTATTTTTTGGCAGTTTAGTCGAGAAACCTATAATTGAACAGAACGTGTTTTTGAGACACTTCCTCCCTTGCTTGCTGCTGCAGCATTACGCACCGCACAATGCCCTTACTGACGCTCTCGGTCTCCTATTAGGGTTACAGGGGTCTTTGAGAGACCATATCAGCCTGTTCAGCCCTGGGCGGTGCAACACCTCTGTCAGCTCTCTGCAGTAATGCACGCCAGGGACGGGATTTTTATATATCACTTTTATTTATTGATTTTTATTTTTTGGCAGTTTAGTCGAGAAACCTATAATTGAACAGAACGTGTTTTTGAGACACTTCCTCCCTTGCTTGCTGCTGCAGCATTACGCACCGCACAATGCCCTTACTGACGCTCTCGGTCTCCTATTAGGGTTACAGGGGTCTTTGAGAGACCATATCAGCCTGTTCAGCCCTGGGCGGTGCAACACCTCTGTCAGCTCTCTGCAGTAATGCACGCCAGGGACGGGATTTTTATATATCACACAAATTACCACGGACACATTCTTGGCTTTGCACCAAACGCAAACGCATTCATTTCCATCTCTGAGATCTAAAGTCTGCTGTGAGCAGTGTTTTATTCCAGGAGGACATATAAAACTGCACAGATTTTAACTTTAAGGATTTTTCTCTCTTTTGAATGTTGAAACATGCCCTTTTTGCGCGCATCCTGGAGAGCTGAAAAGTGACCATTTTTTTTGCGCAAACAAGGAAACAAAACCAAGTGGAGCATGGAGAACAGCACTTTATTCAAATTTAACAACGGGACTCAGGCAACGATATGGACTGACTACAGTATCGAATACAAGGTCGCTAGCATCTTATTAGTGATTCTTATTTGTGGAGTTGGAATTGTTGGAAATGTTATGGTCATTTTTGTGGTCTTAACGACCAAGCACATGCGTACCCCAACTAACTGCTATTTGGTGAGTCTGGCCGTTGCCGACCTCATGGTCCTGACTGCAGCCGGGCTGCCCAACATCACCGAGAGTCTGTTCGGAGGCCACTGGGTGTACGGATATGCCGGATGCCTCTCCATCACTTATTTTCAGTACCTGGGCATCAACGCATCTTCCTGTTCAATCACAGCCTTCACCATTGAACGCTATATTGCCATTTGCCACCCGATAAAAGCGCAGTTTATGTGCACCCTCTCCAGAGCCAAAAAGATAATTGTTGTCGTTTGGGTTTTAACGTCCCTCTATTGCGTTATGTGGTTTTATCTTTCCGACACGGAAGAAATCGTTTATGAGAACGCTGTCCTTGTGACATGCGCCTACAAAGTATCTAGAAACCTGTATTTGCCCATATATTTCACAGATTTTGCCGTGTTTTACGTTATCCCGCTTTTGCTGGCCACTGTTTTATACGGATTGATCGCAAGGATTCTTTTCCTCAACCCACTCCCGTCGGCTCCCAAAGAAAGTCGAAGAAATTGGAAGAAGGAGTCGTCCTTGCATGGGAACTCCAGAAGTTCCTGCAGCAACGCAACTGCTGCTTCTCGGAGACAGGTAAAATGCTGATTTTATTTGGTTTATTTTACTCAGAAGTGAGTTTTCTTCTGTGCGTAATTGTGCGCATAGGGAATCGTTGATTCTCGTTTCGATTTCTTGACTGCTCCATTTACGATCCTTTTATTATTTCTGAGAAAACAATATTGGAATGAATGAATGGATAGATAGATAGATAGATAGATAGATAGATAGATAGATAGATAGATAGCTTATTGCATTTAGTTCCCTCGGACAATGTTGAAAATCAAAACATATTTAAATTCATTCAATGTATACGCTGATTACACAACAAAATTAATAATATTTAATTTCACAATATCAACAAACAGTCAGTGACTACACTGACTTAAGTCTCACGAACTCGCGATTATTGCATTTAGTTCCCTCGGACAATGTTGAAAATCAAAACATATTTAAATTCATTCAATGTATACGCTGATTACACAACAAAATTAATAATATTTAATTTCACAATATCAGCAAACAGTCAGTGACTACACTGACTTAAGTCTCACGAACTCGCGATTCACTTAAAAATATATTTTACGAGATTCTTATCGCTATGTTTTGATTCCCTAAAACTCAGACTCATCAGATTCATTTGGGAATAGAAGTGTGTTTTTAAAGAACCGACTCATTAAAACCGAGTCACTCGTTCGAGAATCTGAACACATTGATTTACATTAAAGAGCCGGCTCATAAGAGTCAATCGTTTGGGAATCGGACGGCTGCGGGGAATTGAATTCCAGGAAACATTTGTGATCCAGAACCAGAACACGGGCGTTTGCCGATTATTTGAGAAATGTGATGTGTTGTGATGTTCACATAGCCTCGAGCAGGTCAGAGTCCAAATGCATAGTGAAGCCAGACCACATCTGAGAATCTCGGAACGACAGTACTTGTTGTTGTTGTGTTGTCCTAGGGCTCTTTGACTTGTCCAAACATGGTGAGAAAACACACCTCTCATGACCTTTATAAAATCAGTCTTACAGCTATGTAGCAGATCTCTGCAATAAATGATCCGTGACATGTATGGTGTTAATACATCTGGGAACAATCTGGCAAACAATACAACAGCTGTACCGTGACAATCATGTTTATACTGTTGCAAAAGGCCAAGAATAGTGACAAATTAAAATGAGCATGTTGTCACCTCTATAATAAGAAATGAGTAAATATCCTGCTAGTCCCATAGTCACACACATTCACAAAGCAGTGTATATATGTAAAACTGAGTATTAATGGTCCGGCACTGTACTCCCTCATGTTGTGGAAGCTGTCCTCAGTAAAATGCGCAGCACACAATCACAAATTGGGGTTATAATGCTCAGGAACGGAGTTAAAAAATAAATTGCAACCACTGTTTCCTGACATCATCCGCTTTCGGAAGCCCAAACAAAGACGTTTGGGCACGGAGGTGAAAAAAACAGCGTTTCAGGCGGTCGCACACCGGATGAGAAGCGCAGCATCGCGCCACGTCTTTAAAATTCAAATACATTATTTTCTATGAGTGTAGGCACACTGGCGGCGCCATTCGGCATCTGTCCGCGGCACCCAGCTACGTCATGTTGTACTTGTAAGAATTGTTCTAGACATGCCGAAAATTTGACACTACAGCACAGCAGCTCTTCTTCTTCGTTTTCTCTGACGCACTAACTCTGCAGCAGCACTTCGTCTTCGTCGTCTCGTCTGATGCACTCACTCAACCAAGCGTTCTAACCACAACCTCGCCCCTTCCCACCCCCCAACCATTCAAATTTCTGTAGGTGGGAATTATTTGTAATGATATTCCAATGAGCTGGTTTGTGATATCACAAAGCCCGGAAAACAAACACTGTAGTCCAAACGAGCCGTTCGTTGTAGTTCTTGAAAAGGGATTTTTAAAAAGCCAAATATCTCCCTTTGGAGTAGACTTTGAGATTTGTAACTTTCTAGATCTTTTTTATGCCCAAACATACACACTACACACTGACTAAAATTAAAAAAGTGAAAAAGCATAATAGAACCCCTTTAAACATTGTTGAGGCTCGGAATTATATAATAATATAATATAATATAGTTATATATAAATATTACATTATATCATATAGATATTAAAATGAGCTTGAAGAGGATTTCTATAAAAACAAAAATGTAGGTAATTATGAGGCATCAGAGAGTTACATACATAACTGAACACTTCTGTCATCCTCTCTTCTGTAGGTGACAAAGATGCTGGCAGTGGTGGTGACCCTCTTCGCTATTCTGTGGATGCCCTATCGGACGCTGGTGGTGGTCAACTCCTTCCTCAAAGACGCCTATCTGGACACCTGGTTCCTTCTTTTCTGCCGTCTCTGCATCTACATGAACAGCGCCATCAACCCAATCATCTACAATGCCATGTCTCAGAAGTTCCGCGCTGCCTTCCACAAATTGTGGCATTGTGGGCCCCAGCGCTCCGAGAAGCCCCCCACATATAGCGTGGCCCTCACATACAGCGTCATCAAGGAGATCTCCAATGGAGAAAGCCCAGACCACTATACCACAGATCTAAATGACATCCGCGGAGCTGCCGAAGAACTTCTGCCTGAGAGGAAGAGGTTGTCATTTAAAGAGTCCTCACTAGCTTGTAAAAACACACTAGCTAGTGCTTAGATCCTTGGTTGATATGTCTGATTAGGTTGCTTAATTTGCAGTTTCACAGTGCCTCTGAATGGCCTATTGGATTGACTGCCACATGGAAACAGCATTTTGACAATCATAGACTTTCATTTACATATTCAAAACAAAGCAGGTTTATTCATAGCCTATCCATAACCTAGACTTATATAGTAGCTGAAGACCAAAATAGGTCTGGTCCACTCTGTGAAGGCGGAGTAATGCTCCTGAAGCAATCATGGGTGAAGATAAACAGACAATTGGATGACTGATTGAACATGACTCCATGACGGTATTGGATGTGAGTGTGTGAGCTAGGGAATGCACGATTAATTGAAATAAAACCTGCAGTTGTGATATGGCTTAGCATGATTATCAAATCGCAAAGGCTATGACCACTTGTCACATTTTGCCACTTTCTGCATATTTCCCATTGAAAATGAACTAGACAATTGCAACTGGCATGTCCCGAATGGCCTGTGTGAAATGTGGCACTCTGCTGTGACATGCGAGGAGCTTGTGACATTCTTGTAGGATTCACAAAACACTTGCTCTTGAAAAATGGCTCAGTACCCAGTTTATTTGGACCAGCTGGCTTCACTGAATCACAACCTGTAAGTATGATAAATAATAGATGTTTATATTTTCTATCGAGCGCTCAGACTACGGAACTATGGCAGTGGGTGTATGGTTTCCGACACGTGCTGTACGCCGTAGACCAATCACAACAGACTGGGCCATCTGACCAATGAGAGCAGAGTAGGCTCACGGAAAGGATGGGTTTAGAGAGACTGAATCTTAGAACTGCTTCAAATTAATTGTTGGAAATGAGGTGATATTAAATGCTTATTTTAAGAAAACACAAGTATTTTTTGACCTTGTATGCATGCAAAACAATATTAGGAGCCTTATAAATGGCATAAAAGGGGCACTTATAATGGCTCCCTCCCACTGCCAAAATAAAATTTGCCACAAATTAAATGTTTCCCTAAAATCATACAGCCCAAGTGTGAGCTAAGGGGTGAATTCTTTGGTACTTCCAGTCAGAAGATTTGTACCACTGTGGTCTCAAAGCAATGGCCAGTGGTCACTGTCGCAACAGCTGCACTGCCAAATTATCACTCTGGAAAATTTGTTCCAGGAATGGTTGTCACATTGTTACGCGCTGCACTCTGAAAAAAAGGTTGAAAAAAGGTGATTACTTATTAACTCTCATTTGTTTCAATTGTAAGCTCAATTTTACAACTGTAGAGAAATATCCTGCCCAATGATACTTTCTTTTGCAAAGGGGCATTAAAATTACACTATTATGAGTCTTAAAATACCATAGTACACACAGAGCTGTGACTCTAAATTTAAAGGTGTTGCATATTCAAACCCTTAATTTTAGCATTTTAGTCATGATTCACACCCACTTCCCAAATTTATCAGTCTAAAACTAGAGTACACGACTGTTGTTTTTGTCATATATATTGTGCATCATCAGCTGAGGCTGTTTTCTCACAGATCTGATGCTCACGGTGGCACCATAGACTGTATAAAAACATGGACGTAGTGTCCGTGACGTCACCCGTAGGTTTCTGAAGAGCGTTTTTGAAGCTCAAAGTGGGTGGAGCCGGCCGTCGCCATCTTGGCAGTGTGTCACCGTGCGTCACTCCCGGATAATCGAAAATGGGCAAAGAGGCGGGAACTGGTTGCTGAAACCATGCCCACCTAGCTCGACGGTGGTGACAGCAGCGGCAATCCACCTGTCACTCAAGTGGCCACACCCTTAATTATGCAGAACTTTAAGGCTTAATATAATTTATATGAATGAGCTGTAAAAAAAATTCACCCCCTCACAGTTGTCATGAAGGGCAAAATTAGCTATATAGACCAAAACCACTTTTTGTACCAGGCTGTAAACATATTTTTTTCTGCTGTAAAGTTGGGCATTTTAACGTGAGAGGTCTATGGGACTGACTCCCTTTTGGAGCCAGCCTCTAGCAGCCAGTCGATGAATTGCAGTTTTAGTCACTTCCGTGTTGGTTTCACGAGAGAGACCGGAAGGTTGCCGCTTGGGTGGCACTGAGATTTGCTAGCTGAGCAAGATAATCTGTGATTTCGGATGTTTGTATCTGTATCTTTTGCATCATTGTGGTATAATGCAGGGGAAGGTAATTTAAGAATTATTTGATGCTGTAAATACCTCTTTTTGATATATGTCTCCCTGAAAAAAAAAACCGTTTCAATCTGTAGTTTCCAGTAGGCCTACTTGGCTGCTGTAAATTATCTGCATGGACATGGATTGTGATGTGACATTTTAAACCTAACACAACTCGAACTGCCCACTTATATTTTTTCCTTATAATCAGTGAACATTTTAGTGGATGAAATGTACAGCTCTTGTGATGTAAGCAAAAAAAAGTGGTGGTGGTAACATTTGCTCATTATTAGTGTTTAAATTAACTTTCTTGCTGTATTAAAACATGTTTTGTATTTGTATTTTGTACAGTTGCTGTTTAAAATAAACTGATAGTAAATGTTTGGGAAATTCCTCTTTGCCTGATTTCATTTTCATGGTTTAACATCCTCTAAATGTGATTGCGCACTCAGACATCATGCTAATGGAGAAGCTGCAATGTATGAGAATTTCATGACAATTATCCGGCAACATAAAACCCAATCAAATGGATTTCAGCTCATTTCCTCTAAATCATCCCTTGGACATCGAATTTTGTCACAGATTACCCAGTGACACAAAAACAGCCAAGATTCACACTTGTTTATGAGATTATGAGTGTCTGGGTCAATCCTGACCCTCGCTAAACTGTCGAGCTAATGGAGCCCCGATGCAGGGCAGATGCTCAGCTAGAAGATGGATGTAAAAGCTCTAGAGGAAGAGCCTGAACAGCCATTTATTACCATTCCCTCCTGCCCTCCAGTAACAATAAATCATCATTCCATAGAGAAGTGGGTTATCAACAAAATAATTCATAAGGGGCAACACATTAATGAGCACTAACAAATGTTAGAGTGATTGCAGTTGCAAGTGAAATATAATTGGCTTGTTTGAGCGAAAAAAAGTTATGGCAAAAAGCTTTGTATTTTATGAAAATTCTGTCATTATTCTAAACTCAAACAATGTTCTATTCTATTCACTAATTCACTGTTAACTAGTTGCTTATTAGCATGCATATTAGTAGCATATTGGTTGTTTATTTGTAAAACACATATTAATGCCTTATTCTGCATTTCGTTAACAGTGAATGTGTTCCCTAATCTAAAAGTATGACTTGTTTATGATTAAACCAAGAAAAAAAAATCTACGAATGGAGTAAGAAAAATAAACTTGCTTTCACTTAATTTTTTTTTCTTACTCTCAATGGCAGATATAGATTTTCTTGTTTTAAGCATAAGCCTCACATTTGATACATCAATTTTGACTCATTCCTCAGAAATCAACACTTGATATGTGGTTTTGCATCTCAAGTACTGTAAATCTTTCTTGATTTAAGAATGTTTAGATATTTGTGCTGAGTAAGAACATGACCTTTGATATGTTATGAAGCTACAAAATGTAAAGCAGGGATCAATCTGTGTAAAGAATCAAATTCCCTGTATATACAATAAAAAAAATGGTGGCAGAAATTTTCACGGTATACTGTGAGGAGCACGGAGCGAGGAACAAGGAAAGCAGAGAACACAGGAGAATTGTGATACACAGACTTTAATCTTCATAAAGCAGGCAGGAACACACGTAGCACATCATTGACGAACAAATACAAATAATAGAAGACAAAGAACTAAGGAACAGACAGGGCTTATAAACACATGGAATGCAATTAGGGAGAACAGAAACAGGTGTGGAGCTAATTAATCAAAAACCATGGAAACTAACTAGGTAGGAATAACGGAAACACAGAAAACAAAAACAAAACCAACCATAAACGTGACAGAAATTCCCAGTAAATTTCAAAACAATTAAAAAGAAATGACAAATCCCCCCCCCCCCCCATTTTATGTACACTTTCTAATTGGATACATGTACCAGCTGGGTTTCTGCACCAAAACACATTGGCTTGTGTGCCTGGGGCCAAAATGCAAAACGAGACAAACAAATGCATCTCGAATTAGCCCCGAGTCGGATATGGTGAGAAAGAGCGAATGTTAATCTGAACCAACGGTCTCTTGACACAAGACTCAGGAAAAGAGCTTAGCAGCAGGGCTGATTAGTGTAAACAGCTACAGCCCAGTTCAGCCTCATGCACTTATGTCAACACTTGACCCAGCGGAGATAACGTACACTCCACTTCTATTTTAGGATGCTGCATTGTATAACATCATGGCCTCTGGAATAAAAAGAGTCTGAAATGCAAATTAATTGCTGTATTTAAGTGCTTATTCAATACATAGCTTTCTATCAAACACAAGAACAACCTGATGATGGAAATAATCCTGATTTTACATGGATAAATATTAACAGTCTGTTTTCTAATATGTTCAACAAACATTGACTTAAGAATAAAAAACATTCCCAGACTGTTTGCTACTGCAAATTCTGAAAATCAATGTTTTAAACTCCCACAGGCCGCATAGTGGAATAATAGACAGAGAAACCTGCTGGTGTGGCTTCTACATTTTTTTTTTCAGTCCAAACAAAATGAAACACCAAAATGACCCAAATGCCCACATAAAAATGTCAACTCTCCATGAGGCTTGTCAAACTTAACATTCAGTTATATGTGACTGGAACTGCAATTTCCTCTCAAATTAAATTATTGTTGGCCTCATGTTTTTTCTGTCAGAAATATGACACACGCAAATGAAATCATGCAAATTTTAGAATGAAGAACATCTCATCTTTAGCTGAAACATGGGATCTTTGATATTGCAAGCTAAACTAAAGACACTCCATTTATGATGTCCCATGGGTTTCAAACAAACGCAAATCTAATTCTGTGAGACCAAAAGATATCTTTGAAAATATAAAATTAACCATTAAAGAATAAGAGTCCAAACAACTGATAAAACACCGCAATAATTCACAAGTAATCCATCAATTAACATCTTGTGACGTAAAAAGCTGTGTGTTTGTAAGAAACAAATTCATCAAGACATGTTTTTTTTTACTCATCTACATCTTGGATGGCCTGAGGTCAAGTACATTTTTAACATTTTAAATTTGGGTCAACTATTCCTTTAAAATGGTGTTTTTGGTCTGTCTCCCATCAGAGGCCTTCTCAACTTTTTCCCACAATTAAAATCATGCAACATAATTGTTACATAATCTATTCAATTACAAAATCCTAATAGTTTGTGTACAACCCTGTTGAGCCTGTTGATATTACACAATGAAAATTAAATAGCTGATTGACCTCTTGTGGTTGACATAAATATCTCCAGCCTGTACACTAAAAACCCTCTACTAAAAAAACCTTTTCAGAAAATATTAACTTGATCCTTCAAGCTGTGTTGATATTTGAGTTTCTTGAGCTATAGGAATTATGATATTGGGTCTCTAGTGTGACGCTAGCTCAACATGTCAATGAGGCTGACGAGGAGTGATACACACATACACACTCTACAAAACCTCACTCACAAACTTACTGAAGCATTAGTGTTATCTCTGCCCATGTCCTTATTATAATGCTGCTCATTAAATCCAGCTATACAAAACACACAAATGCATATTATAACCTTCTCAGAAAATAATAAGCTTTCTTAAAGGGATAGTTTTTCAGTTTTTCAAAGTCTTTCTTTTCATTCTATTAAAGTCAATGGGGTCGAAAACTACATTTTCCAAAGCATCTTCTTTGGTGCTTTACAGAAAAAAAGAAAGTGAAAGTGAAAGTGATATGACATGTGGCCAAGTGGTGACCCATACTCGGAATTAGTGCTCTGCATTTATCCCATCCAAAGTGCACACACACAGCAGTGAACTCACACACACCGTGAACACACACCCGGAGCAGTAACTCCAAGAAACTCTGCAGTTGGAATCGAATTAGGGTAAATTATGACAGAATGTATCCTTGATCCTTCAAGCTGTGTTGATATTTGAGTTTCTTGAGCTATAGGAATTATGATATTGGGTCTCTAGTGTGACGCTATCTCAACATGTCAATGAGGCTGACGAGGAGTGATACACACATACACACTCTACAAAACCTCACTCACAAACTTACTGAAGCATTAGTGTTATCTCTGCCCATGTCCTTATTATAATGCTGCTCATTAAATCCAGCTATACAAAACACACAAATGCATATCATAACCTTCTCAGAAAATAATAAGCTTTCTTAAAGGGATAGTTTTTCAGTTTTTCAAAGTCTTTCTTTTCATTCTATTAAAGTCAATGGGGTCGAAAACTACATTTTCCAAAGCATCTTCTACAGATCCCTTGACCAAGAAAATCACAAGCAGCTTATGAGAACGTTTTTGCTGAACAAACAGTCTGCTAAACTTGAATATGGATCTATTCAGAAGTAATTTCATGTCTTAAACGTATGCTGCAACCCATTCGTTCATGCATATGTATAAAAATAAATGAATACATAAACAACTGTAGTGTTATGCCCCTCCAAAAGCTCTTGATGCTGACAGAGATGAACAGGCCTTGAATATTTTGAAGCATTCATTTATACCTCATATTTGATCACATTATACTTCTCATACGAAGCATTACATTAAACCTCTCGTATTCCATTCCAAAACCATTTCATATTTCATCAGTGTGTACCATGTCAGATGTAATTATCTAATCCATTACACATCACTGGACCCCCACTGGAATCTCATTTTCCAGTTTTGGCTTTATATTTTCTTTGTCATGCTGAATCCTAGATCTCCCACTGTTTTTCTTGCTTACTGGGTTTTGGTGCGTCATAGCCTCTCTGATCTCTTAGTTTGCATAACCTTAAGGTCTCATGTTTCATAGACTACTTTAAAAGCCTCCTGTACAGAAGAAGACTAAATGTGTTGAATTTTGACCTCTTCAGACTCTTTTAGCTGAAGTGAGTGGTTTTGTGGTGACCTTGTCTCCTCAGGCTTTGAGTCAGTTGCTTGGAGGTCATTCATCTGCATACTGATGAGTTCATCTATCAAAAGGTCAGCTAATGGCTACTTGTCAGGTCACGTCAAAGAGTGAAATTCTTCTGTCTGGCCTTTGCAAAAGCAGCACCAGCTGTAGAGATCTGTAATTCACCTTTGAAGTCTGTAAAAAGGAAAATAAATAGCTGTGGTGTATATTTTTGTTCATGTCAGAGTGTTGCTGCATGCAGAGTCTAAAATGAACACTCAGGCAAATGCCAAATGCAAGTAAAAACTGGCTTTAGAATTGTTTAGAGTTATTTAGAGTTCCTTTAGAGTTATTTGCTATTGTATGGTAACTCTATAAGGAAATAGAACATAGCCTACATGGTTTAAATGGAGGTAAACATTAGATTAGATTCTACACCTAAAGATTACAAAATGAACATATAAGGGTCAATATCCAAACCTTCCCCCACCAGAATGCGATTTCACTGGAACATTGACAACAACTGGGACCCCCTAGGATTTGTGAATGGCAGTGAAGTGATGCAACTGACACTGGTAGGTCACATGACAATGACAAAATGAGGAATGTAATATGTCCAGATTGCATTCATATTATATAGAACATACATTTCAATGGTCACAATATTATTACTTCTTTAAATAAAGTACCTATTCAGAGGGTTTGCGATTTCGAACACTGTCACTGTTTTTAAGAGGGAATCATTAAATCCTTCACTCAGCTGATTCGTTCAAATTTCAAGGAAAGCTAGACACTAAAATAACAATTTCCCTTGTGTGGGAGAAAGTTTCTCTCTAAATCACCGAACTGTGCTGGTGGCGTAATTCTCTCACCTGACGCATGTATTATTCAAGAAAACACTCAGACCCTGTAGACAAACTAATGAACACTGCAAAAAGCTCTAAACTTCTAAATCACAGGATCTCTAATGTCTTTGAAATATGCTTCAGGCTAGTCTCGTGTAGCCAGACCTTCAGACTGATGGCAGAAGGTCTGGGAACCTTGGCCGCTTTGAATGGCAAGGACTGCCCAAGAGGCCATATGACTGACAGATCAGGCAACCAATCATGTTTCATGTTTAGGGGCGTGGAAATGTCCCCACAGTAACAGACTGGTGTGTAAAACTCTCTGACGTATTTTAAAGATTCTGTGCCGCGAACTTTAAATATTTCACATACTTTTGAAAATCCAGCGTTTAGTTGATCCTGAAAAGCGCTCATTGTCACAGTTGTAAACACGATGGCTTTCTTCTAACATGAGGGGGTTTGGCGTCACGGCATATTTGTTTCCAGGCGGAATGTTAAAGAACGTGACAAGCACGTCTCCCGGAAATCCTGTATAATTCAACCAATCCGATGACGACTTCGAAACTCCCAAAGTGTTTCCAATTTTGTGCGCCGTATGAATCAGACGTTCAACCAACGGTCCATGGGCGTGACGTCTGAGGCTGCGACTAACTTCAGACTAACAAAAATATGTCCTAGAAACATTTCGCTAACGTTACCATTAAGTTATGAAAGCATTATTTCTGAATGTTGTGTGAATGTTCAAACTGTCCAGTCTTTTACATTTTTTAAAAACATTACAAGAGAATGTTAAGGGGACGTTCGATTTTGTCATTTAATTTTTTTATCAATATGGGAACGTTACTTTTAAATGTTCTCTGAAGGTTCTGACACTAGTAACAATAAAAAAAAACTAAAACAAACTTCCAACTAATACATTTCTGAATGATCTATAATGTTTTCTTACTAATGTTTTGAGAACATTATTAAAGACCAGACAACTTTTAAAATGTTTTGTTAATGACATTGGAAGAACGTTTGTTCCCTTTCAGTCGGTCACTCTCGACGTCACGTCGGAGGACCGACGAAATTGGGATCTCGCTTAGAGGGACCAATCTACTTCGAGTGTAAACTAAACGAGCCAATGCACATTGGCATGCGATTATTGCATCCAGCTGCTGCTGATCACAGCGTGTACAGTAGGTTTGGATAATAGAATGGATGGATGGATGACTTCTTAAAAGTTAACAGTTCACATCTCCAAAGACATTTATTTTAATTATTTAACCATTTCAGAACAAAAAGTTCAAATTGAAGAATTAAAAAAAAAAAAAACAGACTGTAACTGACCTCACAGAAATGGGCTAATAGTACTCAACATCCCACTCATAAATGTTGCAGGGAAATACAATTTCATAAAAACTGGAAAATTTGGAAAAATTTTCATAAACAAGGCCTATTTAAAATTTACAGAACAAAATCGAAGTAATGTTTGCTGTAAAATTAATTAAATATAATTTAGAATTACAGTAAAATAATACTTTATAATCATAAGAAGGGGTGAGCCACTGGCTCAAATGACCCACTCCTACCATTTTAACAAACTATCATCCAGCAGTTTAGCGCTAACATCATGCTAACGTTATAGCCTCATTTTATAACCTCCTAAAGCACAAACACGTGTGATTTTTTTTTTCCAGATTTGTCTCTAATTGTTCAGACACAAGAAACAAGAGTCCTTTTTTTAGACACATTTTATATACGACTACCTATGGCTGACTTTGCCTTGGCCTTATTGGCTTAAATCAGCACAGCTGAAGTTGATTAAATAATTAGGAATATTTCAGCGAATGTCCCAACTGGCTAGACTGCTCATTTACAAATGCAAATGAACACGACTTAGCCTGCTAACTAAATAACAGACCTGATGATGATGATTATGACATCTCCACGGACGTGAAAACATGATTACTCACTTCGCTCTGAAGTCTCATTAGACACTTAATAACGATGCAGTAGTAGTCACTGCTTCTGGCTTTGCTTGATCCTGCTCACTAGATCAATGTCAGGGTAAAATTAAAATCAGACTTCAGGTCAGATGGCATTCCACATACCACATGTTGCTATAATAGATCCAAAAATTGCTCACTTTGTCAGCGGAGCTACAAACAGCTTTTCCTGTCCATCCGCATTATCATTGTTGAGCTGGATAACTGCATGATATGTAATAGTCCGGTGAGACCCTGTAATCAGAGCATTTAATTTACAGTGACACTGTACAGATGGACCGGATTCAGCAGTGCTGAGAGATTTATAGTTGATCCAGATAGCGGAGGAATGGAATTATGGGATGTCAGTAATTTCAATATATGAGATGAGGTGCAGAAATCAAATTAAGTCCTTTCGAGGGAGATATTGATTCTTCTTTCCCTTTCAATTAATCGTTACATGAATCACAATATTATTTTGCATAATACTTTAACAGACTCACACAATATTAGTAGCTTTAGGAATATCTATGTCTATGAAAAATGAAACGATAGTAACGAGAAGACATTTAACTGTACTTGTGCTCTGTCACACTGACACAGAATGCATTACATGCAACGTGTATAACATGCTTCCTTTCGCTTGCATCATTTATAAAGAGGAAGGAAAGAAGGATCGTTAGCTACTATCAAATGAGAGCTCTCCCTCTTAATTGGAGCAAATGGTAACAAGATAAATATTTGCCACCCATACAGGGATGTTTAGAAGGCCAAGGAGTTGACTGTAGGGAAACATTAGCCTGTTCTTTTAAACGGCATAATTGATTTACAGCAGGGTGTCCGTGTGTACACGGCTAGCAGGCAGGCAGGCTGTCCTGCTTTATCTTTATGCTCTGTGAAGTACTGAGGACCACAAACACATTCTCTACTGCTTCGAGATGCTTGCCTGCAATCTGTTTTCACAGCTGAATATATCCTCAGAATCTGAGGACAGATACTAAGTATGGAACACAAAACAACATAACCAATAATCAGTTTGCTCTGCAAAGTCTGTGGACATCTTAAAGATTATTTTTCTTTCCTTTAAAGGAATAGTAAAAAAAACAAAAAAAAAAATACATGCAACGTGTATAACATGCTTCCTTTCGCTTGCATCATTTATAAAGAGGAAGGAAAGAAGGATCGTTAGCTACTATCAAATGAGAGCTCTCCCTCTTAATTGGAGCAAATGGTAACAAGATAAATATTTGCTACCCATACAGGGATGTTTAGAAGGCCAAGGAGTTGACTGTAGGGAAACATTAGCCTGTTCTTTTAAACGGCATAATTGATTTACAGCAGGGTGTCCGTGTGTACACGGCTAGCAGGCAGGCTGTCCTGCTTTATCTTTATGCTCTGTGAAGTACTGAGGACCACAAACACATTCTCTACTGCTTCGAGATGCTTGCCTGCAATCTGTTTTCACAGCTGAATATATCCTCAGAATCTGAGGACAGATACTAAGTATGGAACACAAAACAACATAACCAATAATCAGTTTGCTCTGCAAAGTCTGTGGACATCTTAAAGATTATTTTTCTTTCCTTTAAAGGAATAGTAAAAAAAACAAAAAAAAAAACACACACACACACACAAACATAGGCCATCAAAAATGTAGATGAGTTTTTTCTTCATTGGAACAGATTAGGAGAAATTTAACATCACATCACTTGCTCACCAGTGGATCATCTGCAGTGAATGGGTGCCGTCAAAATGAGAGTCCAAACATTTAATATTTTTTTTTTTTAAATTCACACGATTCCAAACCATCAATTAATGTCTTGTGATGAGGGTTTTCATGAAACAAATTCATCATTAAGACATTTTATCTTTAAACCGTCACTTCTGGCCAAAATATGAGTCCATAATCCGCAATATCCTCCTGACTACATCTGCAGTGAATGGGTGCCGTCAAAATGAGAGTCCAAACATTTAATTTTTTTTTTTTTTTAATTCACACGATTCCAAACCATCAATTAATGTCTTGTGATGAGGGTTTTCATGAAACAAATTCATCATTAAGACATTTTATCTTTAAACCGTCACTTCTGGCCAAAATATGAGTCCATAATCCGCAATATCCTCCTGACTACCAGGAAAAAACAGTTTTGTAAATTTTGTATTTTGTCATGTCATTACATTGTTTAGAGCATAAGAAATATTTTGAAAAATAAAATCCTCTGTAGAGGACATCGGAACTTTAAAAAGTCCTGTTTTGTTTTTTTAATAAAAAGACATGAATAGACATGAAAAGGCAAAAAGAGTGGGATTTTTGTATGTGAAGGGGCTTGATCTGTTTTGAATTTGCTACAGCTTTATATTCCCTAATATTAAAGAAAAGTGTTGCCAAAAATTAACCAAAACTGACAAAAAAATTCACGTTTAGAATGACATGAGGGTGAGATGATGGAATTAGTATTTTTGTGTGTACTCTTTAAATATCTGCTCTCATTTTTATTCTGGCTCAAATTATCCCACAAGGATACACATACACACTCTCAAACACACACACACACAGGTTTGTTTTTGTGAATTGTGGGAACATTCCATAGGCGTAATGGTTTTTATACTGTACAAACTGTATGTGCTATTGCCCTACACCAACCCTACACCTAAACCTACAAGGGGTAGGTTTAGGTGTAGGGCAATAGCACATACAGTTTGGAAACAGGAAACTTTGTGCATTTTTACTTTCTCAAAAAAACTCACTCTGTATGATTTATAAGTGTTTTGAAAAATGAGGACATGGGGTAATGTCCTCATAAGTCACCTTCTCCTTGTAATACCTGTGTCATACCCACGTCATTATACAAATATGTGTCCTCATATGTCACAAAAACTTGCGCGCACGCACACACACACACAGAAAAAAAAATTATATTGACACTATTGTTTTGCGATAGCACTTCCTGTAAGACCTTGTAAATGAATTGCACTTCCTCTCAGTGGGAACATGGAAGTGCTTTTACAGTACTGTGATGTTATGACATAAGTGAAAGGAATATTTTTGAGAAAAAAAAGAGAAAAAAAGACACTGCGTGTCGTTCTTCATTTCCTGTGTAGCGGAATTGAAGTAAATACACAACAATCGGAGGAGGTCAGTACTGTTTTCTACAACTTGCATCGTGCCCATGTTTTCCCTCAATGTAAGTTAAACAAACCTTGATGCAAACTGTAAACTGAGATGTTCTCCCTTGAGGGTGGGGCATCTTTACAACATTGGCAATAATAGTCCAGCAGGTTCCTTTCATCCTCCCAACAATGTTCAGAATATTTGGAAGCTCTTATTATGATTAAGAATGGTTAATGGATGCTCGAGTCACACTGCTGGGAGTAGAGCACACATTCTTGCCAGTTTCCTGAGGTTCTTAAATGCACACTGTCTGACAGTATTGCAAAATAACATTGGAAATATTCTTGGAAATAATCCATATACAGGGACGCTGTTTGCTTATACTGATGAGAGTGTCTATTTTGTGATGATCCAACATGGTTAAAGGTCATGTTAAAGTGGTAAAGTGTTTTTCAGAGCATATTTGTCATGTTCATTCAGTGTTCAGTGGGCATTACATGGTTTCTGTTGTCAGCCAATAGTCCAATCATGCCTCTTCTGCGTGATAAAATGACATGAAAATATCAAAGTACTGTTCTACCAGAACTCATAAATCACAGTGCTGGGAAAGATCAGCTCTCCAAACAAACACTGGCACATTTATGACACCACATCACCCAGTGTTGCCAGGACAAATACAGTAGCCATCAAGTCAGAGCTAAAGTGTGTCATTTCTGCACCACTAGTATCACCCTAAAGAACTGCAAAACTAATGACTGTTTTCAAACAGGTTCCTCCCCCATCCACTACTTGTCAGACAGATGAATGGAAACCAATCTAGAATTAGCTGACATGTTGTTATGCATACATAACCACATTAAATAATTTACTCACACATGTTGTTCCAAACATGTCTGTTTATATTTTGAATAACATACTGGTCATTCTTGTCCATGAAATTACAATGAATAGACACTCGTGCTTTGAAGCTTAAAAAGTGCAAAAACATCAAATAAAAATATCATAAAATTAGTCCTTTTGAATTGTACTCTATATTCCAAGACTTCTGTAGCCTTTGCGTGATTGGCAGACTGATATTTAAGTCGTTATTCACTCAAATTCCCATCCAATCAATGAATTAACCATTCAGACCGATATTGTGAATCAGATTAAATCAGTGATTGAAAAGATCTGATTCATTCACACATCAAACATGTTCTACTTCTCTTAAAATGAAGGCAAAAAGAACTAGAGCATATGTGAAGATTTTCAGGGAACAGTCACTTCATTTTAGACACTTTTCATTCTGTTCCTCAAGTTTTGAGGCACCATAAATAGACTTTTAATATAGTAAAAGAGTCATGCTTACAATTTTTACAATCTTTTTATGGTGCTTTTTGTCATTTTGGAGCTTGACCCAAGTACTGATTCACTTGACCCAAGAACTGATTCAAGCCATTCTTCAAAAATGTACCTTTTGTGTTCCACAGAAGATAGAATGTCATGTGGGTTTGGAACGGCAGAACTGTCCATTTTCAGTGAACTATTTCTTTAAATCATTTAAACTAATAATGTATTTTAAAATGTAATAAAATAACACTTCCACTCTAAGTACTGTATTTCTGGGAAAGTAATAGAGGAGAGAGGTTTAAAAACGCCACAGTGCTCCCGCTATGGGGGAGGCTGAATCACAAAAGACTTTTGGTGAGTTTTAGATTCTCTCTAGCATCCACTCCTGCTCTAAACAGAACTGTTTTGACCTCCCTTAAAAACACAGAAGAGAACCAGCACAATGCCAAATCAACCTCTAAAGCCTTCTGCTAAGCACATGTGGGCATCCTTGTTATTGTCACTTTGGCACAGTGCTGGCTAAAATATCAGGCCTATCTGAATCAATGTTAGCTGGCAGTGTGCCACTACTAGACGCTGTTACCACCACCACAGAAATCAGTCGAGTGGAGATTTGAGCGAGGCTACCCATCGCCATCATAATCACCACAGTAATTGAAACGACAGATTCCAACCTCACCTCACTGATGAAAGAAGATAAAGAGAGCATAAAAAAGGAAAAAGAAAAGAAAAATACACATAATATGGTAACCATGTTGCCATGTGTCCGGCACTGTAATTATCTCATCTTTTTATTGTAAAAAAAATAAAATAATGTGTTGATCCATGTGTTACTTGGATGGTTGCATAAAGATCATGGGAACTCATTAAACTTAATCCATTTTAATTTCACCTCCAAACCCATTCTCCCTCTCCATCTATTAATAATGCATTCATACGATCAAATAAAAGAGTATCAGAAAGTGTGGTGGGTGAGTGGCCTTCATCAACTCGGTGTGGGGGAGACGTGCTTATCGGAGGATGGGGATGACAGCATTAAATGTTAATGGAATGGAAAAGGAGCAGAGGTGGACTGCTGATCAGCCTCTCAGTGAAGTGCGTGCATCAGAACACAGCCGCAAGAGACAACAGCATTGGACCAGCAGGCCTGCTCTTATGCTGCCACTCAGCTCAGAATTAAATGCATTTACAAGTGTCCGTGAAATCGCAACATTTTTAACAAGTGTGTATCTGAGAGAGCAGATGGAAAGTAAACGTTTAATCAAAAAAATTAAAGAAATATTTAATAAGGTAAACTAGATATTTAAAAATGGAACAAGTGAACATTTACTTAAGCCTGATATGCACTCATCAACAAGAAATTATAATTATGGCAGTTAAGAAAATACAGATTCTGATCTCACAGCACTCTGATGAAAACAGAAAAAGAGTCAGGAAAAAGCTGAAAAAAGGGGGGAAAGAACAAATAGATTAGGACTGTTGCTGAAATTCAGGTAGATTAAAATTGATTAAAATAATTTAATTAAATAACTAAACGTAATAAATGAATGGAACAAGTGAATCGTTGGGTCTCATATGTGTGTAAAAAAACAAAGCAACAAGCTTGGCGATGAAAATTTCACATGATTATGATGAAACGGGAAATACATCAAAAAAGGCTGTTGCTTAATTTTAGGAATTTTCATTAAGAAATGTTAAAAATAATTAAATTAATTTTAAAAAAGGAAAAAATTGCATAAGAAATCAAAAGAGCAAAAAATAAGAGGCTGTTGCTTAATTGTAGGTAAAAAACACGAAACAAGTGTGCATAAGAGAAGAAAGAAAGAAAGAAAGAAAGAAAGAAGACAAAAATATGCAGGGTTGTTGCTTAATTTAAGGAAATTTTGTTTTAAATACATAAAAAAAAATACAAATTAAAAAAATGGAATACATGTGCATAAGAGAGAAAAATTTAAGAAAAATATGAGGGACTTTTGCATAATTTTAGGTAATACAATTAAAACATATATTACAATATTTTAAATAATTAAAAGGGAACAAGTGTACATTTAATTGAAGCCTCAAGCTTTATCATCTCATTGCTGTGTGCAGAAAACAAAACATGTCTTAAGAGATGCAAAATAGAAGCTTTGAATAAACATAGCTCCAGGGACTACACAGTTACTGACTTAATAGCAGATGGCTACAGACGAAAGACTGGAACAAGTCACAAACAAAAAACAATCCCCTGCGATGTCTCAGAGGTTTACACCTGGTTTAACTCTTTATTCATCCATTTATTTTGCACTGCTTTGATGACATGGTGAGGCACCGTGACTTCCGCTTAATTGCATCTGCGTGTCAGTGTGTGTAAAAGAGAGAGGTTGAAGTTTATGAGACAGTATCCTTAATACTTCAACCAAAAATGAAAGTTCAGTCATCATTTACTCACCCTTAACGTCGTCTCAAGTTTCTAAGACAACTAAGATTGGGTGGACCTCCTAAGTGGACTAATGCCACCCTGGCCCTTGTGTGTCCTAACCAAACACCTTAACGACTTCCAGACGCTTCATTTACCAAACATAAAGTGCACTGGTTGTGTTTAGAGACTTGTAATGGTCACTGTATACGCCCATTTGTGTTTGAAAGCGCAGCCAAGAGCAGGACTGCAAATTTGGTTTGGACTTTGGTTCTTTGTTCTGACAAGGTCTCATCTGCTCACTAAATCCCACTCCTACTAACAGAAGAGAGCAGCTAAATTGGGCCTGTTTGTCAGGTATAAGCTTGTTTTGTTTTTGCAGTCCGACAGTGTTTCCTGACAGATAGCAAACCCATAAGCATTCATCTGTCTGGATTTTAAACCTGATATGTTGGGTAAGCTTTCAACATCCTAAAAAAAATAACAACAACATAGCAAAGGAAACAAACTGTGTCTTTAGGCTACAGCCCTGCTAGCTGAAGGTAAATGAATTCAAAGTGAAATCTGTTGGCATCCTTAAAGGGATAGTCCACCCAAAAATGAATATTCTGTAATCTAATCACCCTCGTTCTTCTGTGGAACACAAAAGAAGATATTTTGAATAATTTGAAAACAGTTTCGGTTCCCATTGACTTCCATTGTAAAAAAAAAAAATTCATACAATGTAAGTCAATGGGAACTGAAACTGTTTTCAAAGAAGAATGCAAGTCATAAAGTTTTGGAATGACATGATGGATGATGACATCACTGAATCAACAATAAACTGACTTTAACTGAAAAACTGACTCTTTTCTATTGTCCTTTTATCGGCACGTTTTTCCTGATTAACACTGTAATCTGCTTTGACACAAAAGCACTATATAAATAAAGGTGACTTGACTTGACTTGATATGAGGGAGTGTAAATGATGAAAGAATTTTCATTTTCAGGTGAACTACCTGTTAAAGCCTATGGGAAAAGGCCATAATTCAGTAGTATAATATAATTTTGTGCTCATTTGTTTTGCACATGGTCCTGGTCCTGGATGCTGATTGGTCAATACAGCAGTCCAACCATGTTAAAATCCATGATACTTTACTATATAATTAGCTATGATTATAATAACAATATAGTAAGAGGCTTATTTCTTTTCAAATTTACATATTATAGCATTATTATGCATAGTGGAACTGATTGCTTTACAAATATCCTTTTGTTTTTCACTCTTATTTTGGTCTGCATGTGTGTTAGCGTGTTATGTTGTGTGTGGGACACAATATTACATTATATTGTTGTTGCTTTTCCAACACCAATAATATATTCATCTAGAGAATACTGAGAACAATTGGCAATTAGACTCATTTGGACTCAGAAAATAACTCAAAGGTAATAAACAAAGCACGGATTCATACAATGTAAGTCAATGGGAACTGAAACTGTTTTCAAAGAAGAATGCAAGTCATAAAGTTTTGGAATGACATGATGGATGATGACATCACTGAATCAACAATAAACTGACTTTAACTGAAAAACTGACTCTTTTCTATTGTCCTTTTATCGGCACGTTTTTCCTGATTAACACTGTAATCTGCTTTGACACAAAAGCACTATATAAATAAAGGTGACTTGACTTGACTTGATATGAGGGAGTGTAAATGATGAAAGAATTTTCATTTTCAGGTGAACTACCTGTTAAAGCCTATGGGAAAAGGCCATAATTCAGTAGTATAATATAATTTTGTGCTCATTTGTTTTGCACATGGTCCTGGTCCTGGATGCTGATTGGTCAATACAGCAGTCCAACCATGTTAAAATCCATGATACTTTACTATATAATTAGCTATGATTATAATAACAATATAGTAAGAGGCTTATTTCTTTTCAAATTTACATATTATAGCATTATTATGCATAGTGGAACTGATTGCTTTACAAATATCCTTTTGTTTTTCACTCTTATTTTGGTCTGCATGTGTGTTAGCGTGTTATGTTGTGTGTGGGACACAATATTACATTATATTGTTGTTGCTTTTCCAACACCAATAATATATTCATCTAGAGAATACTGAGAACAATTGGCAATTAGACTCATTTGGACTCAGAAAATAACTCAAAGGTAATAAACAAAGCACGGAGAGAAGGAAAACCAAAAATAATTCAGCTGCATTTTTTGCCACAGGCATTCAGACAGATCTGCCACACTGTGTGCCATAAATGTCTG
>NW_015505596.1:375178-391163 GCF_001515645.1 Sinocyclocheilus grahami
AGTGGGTATAGAAAAGAATCACCCCCCTTTAAAATTATTTCATTTTGTTGCCTGAAATGAAGATGGACAACGGTTTTTGTTTTATCCAGCTGTATTTACTCTGACTTATGACTTATAACATCCAATTGAAAGATATGACACCAGCTTGTCAGAAAAAAAATTAAAATAAATAAAATGCCAGAAGTCAGTCAGGTGTAGCTAATCACCTTCTCAAAGCCATTTGAATTTCAACTGTTGTCATTTAGATTACCTCAGCATGAAAAGAGCTTTCCTGGAGCATTTCAGCTCTTGGTAGTGCAAATGAAGCAAACAATCAACTATGGGTGGCAAGGCACTGTCAACAGAGCTTCAGGATAAAGTGGAGAGGCACAAGTCAGAAGATGGATACAAACAAATTTCAAAGGCTTTATCAAAGCCTAGAAGCACAGTGAAGTCTATTATTAAGAAGTGGAAGATATTTGGTACAACACAGACCCTCCCTGGATCAGGACGTCGCTCCAGACTGCATGAAAGAGCCAGGAGGAAACTGGAAGCAGATGCAGTTGTCAGAAGTTGTCAATGGGAAGAAGGTTTACCTTCCAACATGACAATGACCCAAAGCACACAGCAAAACTGACCACATAGTGGTTTAAGGAGAAAAAGATGAATGTCCTTGCATGGCCTAGTCAGAGCCCAGACTTAAACCCCATTCGATGGACTCATTTTGTGACGAAGCTTTTGGCAGCGAATCCCACACAGCAGCTTGTTCACACAGCCCCCTTCCAGCTACCACAGTTATTACCGCTCCCACTCAACACAATTGTCTCTTTCTCTCTTTCTCTCTTTCACTCTCTGGTTAGCTGTCATACAAATCTATTGTGCATACTAAATTAAAATCTAATGGCGTCATTCATGCTGTGAACCCTAAATCCTGACATTTCCTTCCCATTCTAAAATCTTTATTCATATGACTTTGAAAGTATCCCTCTTCTTATGAATGCCAGATTTGTCCACAGTCGTCGTATTGTACTGTACTTGAATATATAACAAAGCTGTAAAAGGAGGGAGAACGTCTTCATAATTAGATTCTAATAAGATGTCAGCCCCTGAGGTCTAGGGTTCAGTGAACATAGTGTACTTTGTGTGTCTTTTGTACAAAGCACTTTTGTACTCCTGTCTGTCAATCATCTCTTCCAGGATGCATGAAGGAGAACTTAAGAAGTATAGGCAGCATACTTTTGCTGTCGTCTTCTCTGAGCTGTTGAGCACACTAGAACATCACCGCAAACTGTGGGATTTTTGTTGCTGAATAATTTACGTTTCATTTTTAAAGCGGAAACATTTGTCTTTTCCGTTTTTGATCTCCTTTGTTTTTGCAGTACCATCTGCCTTAAATTTTTTGACTTTGATTACATAGTACAGTGGGTCCTTGATCAATGAATGCCCTTGATGATGGCTGATGACTATGGGATGAAATTAGACTCAAAATGATTAATAGATGCACGCACAATTATCCATGTACTGCATACATTTTATACATGTATCTTACTAACCACAAACAAATGCCTTTCAATTTGAGTCTGTAGAATTCGGGATTAAATGATTGTGCAGCGATTTGTATAAATACAGACATGTTTGTGAATACAAATGTTATAGTTTGTTTTAAAGTATCATGATTTGTGCATGTAGCGATTAAAATGTGCATTTGTGGATCAGGCGACACGTGTGCATTCATTCACGTCTCTTCTGAGTCGATTCTATTTGATTCATTTGAATTTTGAGTCAACTTTCGTTCCGCCCTTTTAGCCTTGCCCAATCCACACACACACAGCTCGCGATCCATGCATAACTGAGCCACAGAAAATCAGCGACCACTAGATGGCACTAGTCCCAGTCACCTGTGCGCATTCCATTGTGTACGGTTTTATGAATGTTACATTGTGTTTTCTTTGTTTCTTTTTGGTTAGGCTATTCTTCTCTGCCCGTAGAAATATAATAAAGATGCTTTATTGAACTTGTTCTAACTTAACTTGTCTTAAGACACAGAATAGCTTATATTCATTTTGCCAAACAAGAACTTTGTGACGGTACCTTGTTTTTTCTTTCTTTCTGTAATTCAATGGCACGTTGTCAGTTATTCCTTGCTTGTATTATTATTATTATTATTAAAAGGGCTATTATAGTCGCTCATTTAAGCCATTAGTAATCGCGCGTTTATATTTAATTAAACTATTAAATTAACTTAAACTATACTAAACAAGCGTTTTATATACAGTATATATATATATGTGTGTATGTATATGTGTGTGTATATATATATTTCTTAAATGGGATTAATCCAGTGGGTATAGAAAAGAATCACCCCCCTTTAAAATTATTTCATTTTGTTGCCTGAAATGAAGATGGACAACGGTTTTTGTTTTATCCAGCTGTATTTACTCTGACTTATGACTTATAACATCCAATTGAAAGATATGACACCAGCTTGTCAGAAAAAAAATTAAAATAAATAAAATGCCAGAAGTCAGTCAGGTGTAGCTAATCACCTTCTCAAAGCCATTTGAATTTCAACTGTTGTCATTTAGATTACCTCAGCATGAAAAGAGCTTTCCTGGAGCATTTCAGCTCTTGGTAGTGCAAATGAAGCAAACAATCAACTATGGGTGGCAAGGCACTGTCAACAGAGCTTCAGGATAAAGTGGAGAGGCACAAGTCAGAAGATGGATACAAACAAATTTCAAAGGCTTTATCAAAGCCTAGAAGCACAGTGAAGTCTATTATTAAGAAGTGGAAGATATTTGGTACAACACAGACCCTCCCTGGATCAGGACGTCGCTCCAGACTGCATGAAAGAGCCAGGAGGAAACTGGAAGCAGATGCAGTTGTCAGAAGTTGTCAATGGGAAGAAGGTTTACCTTCCAACATGACAATGACCCAAAGCACACAGCAAAACTGACCACATAGTGGTTTAAGGAGAAAAAGATGAATGTCCTTGCATGGCCTAGTCAGAGCCCAGACTTAAACCCCATTTAAAATCTGTGGAATGTCTTGAAGACTGCAGTCCACAAACGCTCACCATCAAATTTAACTAAACTTGAGCTGTTCTGCAAAGAAGAGTGGGCGAATTTTGCAAAGTCTAGATGTGCAAAGTTAGTAGAGACAGATCCCAACAGGGACTGACAGTCTAAAGACTGTAATTAACGTAAAAAGGTGGTTCAACAAAATACTGACACAAGGGGGTGATCCTTTTTCCAACTCAGTGATTGTATTTTTTTTCTGACCTGTTAGTGTTATATCTTTCACTTGGATGTTATAAGTTGCACTGATACAAAAGAATAAAACAAAAACTGTGTCCGTCTTCATTTCAGGCTGTAAAGCAACAAAATGGGATTAATTTAAAGGGGGTTTGGGGAAAAAACTGTGAGCAGGTATTTATGATTTCCAAATACAGAGAAATCGTAGAGAAGCTTTTTACTAAATGGGAGTATGTCTTTTCAAGTTAGCATTAGCCGTCATCTGGTCACTATGGCAACACTATGAGTGAATGCAACAGTTTTGTAGTTCTGATGTGAGCTTTTGGAGTTCAAAGGAAGGAAAGAGAGTTTGTGAAATATATGCATCTAGTGTGTGTGTGTGTGTGTGTGTGTGTGTGTGTGTGTGTGTGAGAGAGAGAAAAAGAGAGAAAAAGAGAGGGAGGAAAACGGTAAACAACTTCCCCGCTTTCATATCTCACGTATTGAACAGTATGAAAAGGCACTGATGAGGGGAACAGCGAGAGGATATTAAACATTGGTCTTTTTGTACTTTCCATCTTTTGTTTACAGTCATTTGACGTCAGTCACACACACACCCCAGATGGACACCATGCAAACACTGACAAAATGTTCCCTTTTAAAATTACAATAAAATAAGAAAAAAGGCAGCTTTGAACAAAAAGAAAAAACAACTTAAAGGATTCTCTTCTTTTTTTCACAAAGGGGAACATAAAGGCTAATTATGTGGCAAAGTGTAAAATAAATTAAGTGTAAAATTGACTTCACGTGGGATTACACATAAACCAAACAACAATGCTCATGTTAGTCAGCATGAGTTTGGCATTGCAAAAAAACACAACTACATTTAAAATGAGGCCTCTTGCTGCTGATAAAATGAAATTCTAAAAAACAGATGACTAATTTTCTCTCTACATTTTAGTCTGCTGGGGAAAAGTTTCTCATGTTGCTGTGTTAAGACAAAGTAGTTTTCCTTTGTTATAAACATGCTGCATTTTTTTATATTTAAGGAAAATTAGAAAATGAGAGCTAGAAAATTAGAAATTATTATCGAACACATTAGTAGTATAGCATCCACTGACAAAAAAAGCCAAAAATACTTTTTTTTTGTGCAATGGTAGAACCGTGGTATTCTTTGAAGTACCTTGGTGCATAAATACTACACCGTGAACAGAGACCCGGAACAGTGGGCAGCCATTTTTGCTGCAATGCCCGGGGAGAAGTTGGAGGTTCAGTGCCTTGCTCAAGGGTCTCACCTCAGTCGTGGTACTGAAGGTGGAAGCGAGTGCTGTACATTCATTCCCCCCACCTACAATCCCTGCCGGTACCGAGCTCGACCTTTGGATTACAAGTCTGACTCTCTAACCATTAGGCCACGACTGCCTTAAGAGAGAAACTTGTAAGTTATCTTTGAACCTTTCAAACTGAGATATTTCAGTTAACTGCCAATTAACTCTCACACTGGACAGTGTTAGACTAAACTGAATGAATACATTCCATCTCATTAACTGGATCAGATTGGATTACATTCACAAAAGCACTACTGGAATAAATGTATTACAGAAATCACCTGATGAAGTATTACTCCACTATAATGGAATGGTTTACATTTACATTGCTTTTCTTGACAGATGACCTGTCAAGAAAGTGACCTACAAGGTCATGTAATATTGTACGGTGACAATTGATTTTCACCCGATAGCAAAAGATATTAATCAAGTCAAGGCCAAGTCGAAGGCAATCATAACAAGCTGCACATGGTGCCACAAACAAAAACTGCACATCTGAAGTATAGGACAGCTACAGATAACATTTATATAGAAGGCCTGGTTAGTGTAAAAGGTTTCTCCTACATTTAAGAAAAAAAGAAAAAGACCAATTCAGGCCATAGAGATCTCTGTCTTTATCATCATCAGAAATCCTGAGTAAATAGTATCGATTGTAATGTACTTTTTATCTCCAAAAGCAAATGACTAGCCCTTTCTTAGATTGTCCTGACTGTACTAAACAGAAATCTAGTGTATATACATAAATGACAAGCACATGACCTACTTATTCTAAACTCTGTACTATGGAACACACAACATGAATGCTTGCACTAGAGGATGCATTTGGGCTTTCTGCAATATGAGAAAGGGGCATTCACTCAGAATATGTTTTTGAGTTTAAAAACATGAAAAGAAAGGCAGTGGAATGAAAAAAGGGAAGTTTTTGAGATTAATTTTTTTTAACGAGCTAAATATTGTGTTATACACAAAATGCTGCAAGAGCACAACTGTGAAATATGTCCGTCTAAGCTAAAAAAAATGGTAATCTGAAAATTGCAACATTGAACTTAATTGGTTGTATTCAAGTCAACAATATTGCTTAACATCAGTGAATAACCCTAGATTAATTTATACCAACAAAAATAATTTTATGAGTTGAATTATATAGAAATAGCTATTTAAGGTAACAACTGCAGTCTACTACTTTTTACAGTGTAGCACATATTTACATAATAAATGTAAAACGGAAACAATAAAATAAAACAATGAAACGTAAAAGCAGAACAGTTAAATGAAAAACGCGTTCTGTGTTTCCTGCAGTGACACTCGCCTGCTACTGAATCATCACAACCACACAAAAAAATATACATATATTTACCTGAGTTGCGTTTGTGAGTCATCATATGTAGCTGAAATACCTGAAAAAATGACAAGAAAGTTTTGAAATGAGTAGTAGCTGTGGACTGTATGCATAAACAAACACCACCTCAAGTCTGGTTCTTGAACAAATGACTCTTATGAATTGTTTCTTTTCACCCATACACAAACATACAGCAAGACCATTGATTATGGTCCAAATAATAAACAAATGATCCTTATGAGCTGGGGGGTTTTCTGAATAAAACAGTGTAACCAGTGCAGTCTGATTAAAAAAACAAATTACCATTATGAGCAAACTCTTTTTATTCAATCAAACATCAAATCAAAAAGATTAGTCAACGATTTGAATTTGTCTCGTAAAATCCCTCCCTGAATTGTTCAAAGCAGTTACTGAATCTATATTTGACTCACTTACTGAACTGCAAGTTATCATTATTTTCAGTCATGTCCATATTGAGTCAAGAGTTTAATAAAGGAATATTCAGCACTATATATACACACATGTATACTTTAGGTCTCACAGCAAAAAAAAATTCTGCAGAATTCTGCTAGAAGCAGGAAACAGTTACTAGTAATGCAACCAATATTACTACTCATAATGGTTGTCATTGATCCACCTGGTTTAGCTTCTACTTGAAAGCTTGTTTTGTGTTAGTAATTGAACCTCCGTGGAATTTAATGCATTAGTCGACATGAGCCTTCCTGACCTAAGCTCATTTAGCACCATCTGAGTCTCCACCTAAGATCAATCACTATGGCAGCAATAAAGCTTCTCCAAACACTGACTAAAGAAGATCATCAATAAACCATTAGTAATTACCAATTAGCTTCTCAACACACTGGACTCTGGTTGGGCTGAAGACCAAACTACACTCTGGTGCTGTTTGATGAGGCTGGTGCTTATTATTGGAGCCCACAAACCTCTAATCCTAAAGGTTATTTGCTGCATGCATGGTTATTAATTCTCAGTTGAATGTCACAACACATCACATTCACCCTACATTCAGCCAAGATTTCCCCATCGGTATGTACTCATCCACAAATGTGGATGTTGGAGTGTGCACTATAGCCTACTGAGAAGAGGTATTGCATAGGTTTTTGTATATAATTAGTTTATTTTGAGGCTTCTCTGTAAATTCCAGTACCAAATATGTTATGAACAGGAAAGTACCAGAGGATGTCTGTTATACCAGCTTGTCATTTATTTGACCAGAGGACATGACATTAAAAGAAGCTACTCAGTGTGCATGTTAGTGAACTAATTATCTAGTAAACTGCAATCTTGCTCAGTTCTGGCATGCTACAAAACTCATATTTACACAGCAAAAATACCAGAGGAATGCATTCAGCCAAGGTAGCTCTATCTCTTAATGGAAACTCCATTACAATTGATGAATTCCTGTAGGGGCGGTGGTGTCACCTACCTCATCAACAGCAAGCAGTAGGACATAAGAAATATCCTCAGTCCATCTTTGATGCTCCACACAGCTAGATGAAAAATGACATGGCAGTTTGCACATTGGCTACAGTCCAAAGTTGGCTGTTTTTCCAGGCTTTGCCGCCATCCCAAAAGAATCTCATCCAATATTCAGCCATGATTATCTGAAAGCAAGAATAAATAGTCATTTGGCCCCCTGACGCCACGATGGAGTCCCACATTGCAGTGTTAGCTGGCATAACCAAATGATAGACTCTCCATCCAATATTCAAAAAGCTTTTTTAAAAGTTTAGCTTGCTAAACTCCAAGAAACTCAATAACTACTTAAAACTGCCAACTGCATTCAAACTACTTTTTTTAAATGTACTTTGCTACACTACGACTGTAGTGTAAAAAAAACATAGCTAACATTAAATCTAAAATTAAGATTGAAAAAATAAGATTTACTATAGAAGTTTAAAATAAGAAAGTCACGTTGCAAAATATAGTTACAATTGTGATACAGTCACAATTGTGAGATATTAAAGTCAATCCTAAATCCTTTTTGTTCACTCTGAGACTAGAAATGGGTTTTCATATACAACATTAAACTTGAACAGATACATTTAAAGTAAATATAACTAAAACAAAACTTTTATCAAAAAATAAATACACTACAGTGCAGCTGCTACACTCTTAAAAGTTAGGTTCCAAAAGGTTTTTTTCTTCTTCTTCTAGCATTGCCATAGAAGAACCATTTTGGGTTTACTATAGAGAACCTCTTGTGCAATGGAAAGTTTCCACTGATGCCAATACAGAACATTTATTTTTAAATGAACTTATGTCCAAACAAACCAATACAAACTGAACATGAAATACAAAAGACATTCTTGGAGACCAATATAACACCATGTGACTTAAAAATAGCAAGTTGGTATTTTGGAATACTCTACTGCTACTTAAACAAAAAGCAGGAAAAGATGCATTTAGTTATTTTCCAACATTGCTGCTATCACAACACAAAAATATTACACAAAAAGAGCTGGGATTTCTCTGAGTGCTCTAACAGTATGACTAGTGTTTGATTATTGTGTAGACTCGAGCAACCAAAAAAAAAGAAAGAATGAGAGTTGAAATGGAAAAAAGACAATGAATCTCATCACCCACATCATCAATTGCAGTTAAGTAATCCCAACACCACACAAAAATATTACACAAAAAGAGCTGGGATTTCTCTGAGTGCTCTAACAGTATGACTAGTGTTTGATTATTGTGTAGACTCGAGCAACCAAAAAAAAAGAAAGAATGAGAGTTGAAATGGAAAAAAGACAATGAGTCTCATCACCCACATCATCAATTGCAGTTAAGTAATCCCAACACCACAGAGACAGTGCACATATTGACTGATACTGGCGGTGACAACATACATAGACCTAAAAAGAGCTCTCACCTCAATTTTAATTTGAAAATATCTGCTATATTGAAGCCCTTAAGCTGTGGTGCTGATGCTGACTGTATTCAAAATGACCCTCCATGTGATCAACTACTTCAAGCGGAAGATGCCCTCATAAATTCCCTCTCTCCTGCACTGATGTTTGTCATCTCGGGATTTATTTGCAGCATTCCAATCGACCACAACAGAGTCCCTCATTTCAGATTCAGAGTCAGCTTACTTCATTAAGCATGCAACAACATTACATAGCTACAGGAGGCCAAGCACTGGAGAATCAAAGCAATGACTCTAACTTAAGCAAGCATCTCTCCTCAAGTGCTCGCCGAGGGAACCCCATTTACAGCACTGAGATTAGCTGCTAAGTATAGATGTGGAGCACATGAGGGACTCAAAAACAAACAAACAATATTTGAAGCTCCTGTTGAGGTCAGGATTGCTGTGGCAGATGGAGGAATTATGAGACTGGGGTTACTCTGGAGTAGCAGGGTTATGGAAAGCATTCTGATTCCCTGTTAATTAAGCTCAGGAATTGATGGTCAGTGACAGCGTTGATGCCAGACTTGAGTACTTTGTGAAGCTTCTCTCAAGGGACGTACTTTACCGCTGCATCTAAAACAAGATTTCATCAATGACACAATCACCAATTTCCCACAGCAGCTTATGCATAATCATCAAATGAATGCCACCGCATGCTCTGTTCCTCATTGAGTGATTTTGCACCAAACCGGTTTGTCACTGATTAAAGTTGAAGCAAATGAGTGTCGCTGATGAGAAGGACACATCCTCCCCACTTCAGCGTTCCCACCTGAGCCCTAAATCTTCAGACTGTCTCCTGTGATCGCTACCTCTTTCATGAGAAGATCTGCACAGCGCCATCAGGTAATGAACTCAAGCAGAAAGACATGAGAATCATTTATTTCAGTATCATAATCACACTTTTCAAATCTGACAAATGCATTTGAGACGTGCAGCAGATGGGTCAGGAATGACTGAGTGGAATTTGTGCACTATGAGTGTTACCAAACAGATTTGCAAAATATAGTGGCTGCTTCCAAAATAGCTATTGTTTGGACCAAGGACTTCCAGCATTTCCATTCATCTCAATGGCAGTTGACCAAAGCTCTGGACTTCCAGGATATACAGTGGGTACGGAAAGTATTCAGACCCCCTTAAATTTTTCACTCTTTGTTATATTGCAGCCATTTGCTAAAATCATTTAAGTTAATTTTTTTTCCTCATTAATGTACACACAGCACCCCATATTGACAGAAAAACACAGAATTGTTGACATTTATGCAGATTTATTAAAAAAGAAAAACTGAAATAACACATGGTCCTAAGTATTCAGGGACCATGTGATATTTCAGTTTTTCTTTTTTAATAAATCTGCAAAAATGTCAACAATTCTGTGTTTTTCTGTCAATATGGGGTGCTGTGTGTACATTAATGAGGAAAAAAAAATTTAACTTAAATGATTTTAGCAAATGGCTGCAATATAACAAAGAGTGAAAAATTTAAGGGGGTCTGAATACTTTCCGTACCCACTGTATGTGACTTGTGTGCTGCAATCTTTGCTCACAGGCACTCAGTACTGGACAAGTTTTGTAGTCAATAACCTGTATTATAAATGCCATTTCACAACTCACTTTGGAGCCACAGGAAATGGTATCATGACAGCATTGATTCAGTGTTATTTTTGTATTGTTTATAATATTATTTATTATTTTGAAGGAGTTATTATAGTATTTAATAATATTTAGAATGAGCTGTTATTGTGTATATATTATTTTATATTTTGTTTAGGTTTTAATAAATTTGCTCTGTGCTTTTGTCATTTAAATTTTTTATGTATTTATATTTACTTCTATTTATTAATTTATATTTAAAAGTTTCATTTTTCACCTAATATTTATAATTTGTTTTATTTCAGCTTCATTTCGATTAATAGTTGATAGTTATCATTATACGTATATATATAAATTTAAAAATAATCAAAAATATATTTATTTATAAAAAAATAAAATAAAATGTAACGCTTTTAAAAAATCAGGAGGTAGTAACCAGGGGGCGCTGTCAAAAAAAAAAGTGTTTAAACAGAATGATCAAATTACTATGTGCTCCAAATGTGTCGATACAGATAGGAAATTATCGTTTTTACAATTTAAAAAGTAATATCTTTAAAGCAAGAAGTTGATCTTCACATCTGATGCTCTTAAACAGTGTTAGTCAGCACGCAATGGTTTGCTGAATAATGCCAAGCAAGATCACGATTTCTCTTGTCTTTCACTCTGACGTCTCGATTATACAACAAAGACAAATTGCCCCAGTTCATGACGAATTAAATGGAGGCTGTGAAAATGCCAGGCATTAACAGCTGTAAGTGGCAGATCAAGTGCCGCACCAGGCTGTAGAGGAGAGAGGATGTGAATCACCATGTCCCCTTCCATAAAACACCACCTAGAGAAACTTCCTGAAACAATGAAGCTGTTTTAACTATTCTTTTAATCCCAAAAAGGTTATGACCAATATGTCATTTTCCTGGGGCTTAACATTTAGGTTTTTCCAAAGCATTGAAGAAGGAAAATCTTGATTAAATATCTTAATAAATTTCTCTGCTTAGGCACGTCTCTGCTGCACTCTTCACTTCACTGGTAATGGTTAGTGAATTATAAAAAAAATTAGCCCCAGAGAAACAGGCAAAAGAGGATGTTTTGACTGCTCACCTCCTATCACTTACACAACTTTGATGATTAATTATAAATTCACATCTCAAAGCATTAATAACACTTTCAGATTATGTTCTGCAGCTCATATTTCAACAGTTAATTACTTATTTCAAAAACGTATCATTGCATAAAAAGTCTGAAGTCAAGGTGAAAGGAGACTAAATAAGGAAAAATCTTTTTGGACCCCTCAGACGGACAGTTAACAAACTGGTTCTGGATTTCACGTGTGAGCACGATCAATCTTCCCATCCTTTTCTCTCATATAAAGAGACTCTATGACTCTATAACAGACCTTGTAAGCCATCAATCACTCTGTCAGGCCAGGACGTTTCCACTTGAGTGCTCACTCGCTCCTCAATCGTATAGCCTGAGTTCATGACTTTAGCACACATAAGGGTCGATATCAATAAAAATCACCACACAATGTATGGAAAGGTGTTAACGGCAAATGAACCAACATAGAGCTTGCGATACATAGATGTCAGTAAAATAAAGGCAATTAAAAATTATGAGGCATCCAAAAGCTCAGTAGAGTGTTTAATTAATCTAGAGATGAGCAAATCCATGGTAAGAGACTGTCATGGGGTCTTCAAATCAAGCATAATAAGGCCCCTTAAAAAGCACAATGCCACTCTTGTTAGCGGTTTATGACACCCCCATGGTTTAATTAGCTGATTTGGGTGGAAATGATCATTTAGATAATTGTAATACTTTTTAACCACCAAACATTTGATCCTAGAACTTAGGAAGTTAGCTACTACTGCCATTATCGATGATTTTTAAGATCGGTAATTATAAAGCAGACTTGAAGAGCAAGAACTGATGTCCAGTTATATGTTATAGTGCTGTTGATTCTCCTGACACAATTTTTCAGTCAATGCATTCATCGCACTCTCCCAGCTAATTAGGTTCCAAGATCTATATATGTATAATCAAAGAAACGCAAAATTGATCAGCACTCGAAAAAATCTACTATGTTAAAGCAGGAGTTTTCAGCATCATTACTCCAGTAATCAGTGTCACGCGATCCTTCAGAAATCATTCTAATATGCAATATTTCATGCTCAAGTCAAGTCAAGTCCAGTCAACTTTATTTATATAGCGCTTTTAACAATACAGATTGTGACAAAGCAACTGAACAGCATTAATTAGGAAAATAGTGTCAATAATGCAAAATGACAATAGTAAACACTCATTTTTCAGTTAAAGACAGTTCATCATTGAATTCAGTGATGTCAACATCCAGCTAATCTACTATGTTAAAGCAGGAGTTTTCAGCATCATTACTCCAGTAATCAGTGTCACGCGATCCTTCAGAAATCATTCTAATATGCAATATTTCATGCTCAAGTAACATTTATTATTATTAATGTTGAAAACGGTGCTGCTGCCAGTCAGGGTGACTTCTTCTACCTCACTGAAGGGCTTCTGGCTACTGTAACCTGAATTATTATTCCACTGCAACTTCACTCCCAAACAAGTTGCATGGAAGCAGAAAAACAAAAAGTTTGCACGCAGGCCAACACAGGCATATTGGTTTAAAGCAGGGGTGCCCAACCCTGTTCCTGGAGAGCTACCTTCCTGCAGAGTTCAGTTCCAACCCTGATCAAACACACCTGTCTGTAATTATCAAGTGCTCCTTCAGATCCTAATTAGCTGGTTAAGCTGTGTTTGATCAGGGTTGGAGCTGAACTCTGCAGGAAGGTAGATCTCCAGGAACAGGGTTGGGCACCCCTGGTTTAAAGAAATAAAATATCCAACCACTAAGTGTTTCTGGTTTTGTCTTTTGTCATCTGAATGATGTGAATAAAAGAAAAAGATTACATATTTTTCATTTTTAGGTGAACTTTCTCTTTAGGTTACTGGAAAGCTTTGAAAATGTGTGTGCTAAATCATACTTAGTCTCACCTAATTAACATTTATCTCAGTGCCAAGTGTACATAAAATGTACTTAGTCCATAATTTATGAGCAAAGCATAATATTTTCTTTTTCAAAAGAGCCACATAACACCTTGACTGACATCACATGGTGTTCTTGTACATTTTTATTGTCAAATAATCTTTACCTGGAATGAAAAGCAGATGCTTGTGAATTTTGTGTTGTATTCTCTATGACACATCGCCATCTTGTGGTGCAGGATTCCTTCATAAATATGGAGAAAAACGTAAATATTCATTTCGTATCAATAAATGTAATATTGTATAAAAAATATATAGTAAGCATTTGCTAGCCTTCAGAAAAGTTTACCTTAAGTTCTGTGGTATTTGTTGTAGGCTACTGTTACCACATCAGGCCTAAAACCATTGCTCCAAGTGCCTTGTAAGATTAATGTAATGTAGATTAATAGATTTCCCCTTATTAGATTAATTGAATAGTACGAATCTACAGCATGTCTTTCAAAATGCAGTCTAGTGAAAACATGGTATATTTTCGTAAGGACAGTTTCGGTCTTTCTCTACATATATTTGGATAGCTATGGCGTATTTTTAACCACAAGCACACTATTTCAACGACTATTAAAATATATAAGAGTAGTAGAAAAATCATATTAAGACCCGCGTCTTCTTTGCTTTATTGTACATCAAGCAAGCCAAGAATGCCATTTAACGTAATTGCGTAGGAACCATTAAGTTGGAAGGAACCTTCCGCCAGTGAGCGTGTTTCTGTGGGGAAGGTAAACGGTGTGCGGAACGGCTACAAACAACAGCAGAGAGGTCCACATACACGCCGATTAGAACATTATGCGTATTTCCATCAGTATTTGGTATGTTTATTACAAAATCACATAATATTAAATTATAATTTGCTACAACGTTAACTTGATATGGCGGTACTTGCATGGGCCATAAAAATTATTACCTGTGCTCGTTAGCACCAAAATGAGAATTGTAAAAAATAATTTTCCACAAAGTCCAGCCGGTTGTCGGTCTTGTTTGTTCATGTTCAATTTTAAAAACGAGGAGTGAATATTGTGTTTTGTGAGCTGGCACACCGTTCGTCTGTGGCACTGGCACTACGAGCTCGAAATTACGTCGCGTTTAATCGTTTTCAATTCTTGTTTCAGATTAATATGAGTAAAGAAACACAAATGAGGGCTGCCATTAACCAGAAGTTAATTGAGATGGGTGAGAGGGAGAGGTAAGTGTCTGTAATCATAATCATGATCAATTAACTGTGTCTCAAAACCTAGAAAGTTCCCTGCTTATGCGACGTTTTTGGGAATCATAGTCCCAAACCCTAGTGATTTGCCTTCCTTGAGACATATTTCTGGAATGTATGAAATCTTAAGACATTTGAGAAATGTTTTAGTAATTTTTAGAAGTACGATGAGCTCTGAGGAATTTGATTGGCTACAAATGTGTTTGAGTAGTCCCAAATGATTCAAGTCAAGAAAATGATTAGTGTGGGAATCATGTAGAAAAAAAAAAGCTCATCCACACTGTTCAAAAATGCTGTCTAGGTAGGGTATTCACTACGTTTTGGACGCATCCCATGAGTGCATGCTACATTTAATTTATGAAACATTGTCTTTGCTTTTTTTTTTTTCTTTCAGGTTAAAGGAGTTGCTTCGAGCCAAGCTCATCGAGTGTGGCTGGAGAGATCAGCTCAAAGCCCTCTGCAAAGGTAAAAACACTGGACCGATCTATCTCAAAGCACTGCATACACTTCACTGGTTGATCTGTGAAGAAGTATCATTGGGTTTTTTGCAGAGGTGATCAAGGAGAAAGGTTTAGAGAATGTCACTGTCGAAGACTTGGTCGCTGGAGTTACTCCCAAAGGAAGAGGTAGGTGGTTCTTAATCGTAAATCCCTTATGATTTTTATATTGAAACCATTTGGGTGTTAACAATTTTTTTTTATATGCATTTATTTGTGAGTGATCAACATCAATGCAACACAGAAAAAGCATGATCATCATTAATGACTCTTTTGTGTTCCTCAGCCCTGGTGCCTGACAGTGTAAAGAAGGAGCTGCTGCAGAGAATAAGAGCCTTTCTCGCCCAGCAGTCGACATGATGCTCAGCATATCTGAGAATATTTTGAAAGTATCTGTCATTTTTGTATTGACATTATGCCAATAGCAATGCCAGAATGCTATAAGTTGAACTGTTTCGTGGTGTGATTTCACTCTTCATTGTGTATTTTTGTTACTGCCAATAAAGGTTGATCATGTTTGTACATATTTTGGACGGCTTGAATCATTTAAGTAATTTATATCTCTGTATTGAATTAATGTATTAAGTGTTTTTTCCAAATGTCAGTCTAGTACAGTATACAGAAACTCTTATTCTTCAGTGCTTTCACCAACACGCCACTGCCCTCTGCTGGGTAAGGCTAGATACCTAATGATAAATCTCTCATTTCTATACATTTTCCTGGGGAAAAAGGAGCTTTTCACAATGATGCCATAGACAAACATTTCAGTGAAAGGCTCTTAAAAATCTTTTTTTTTTTCTTAGTTGTGAACTTCTTTTTTTTTTTTTTTTTTT
>NW_015505596.1:391182-408944 GCF_001515645.1 Sinocyclocheilus grahami
CTTTTTTTTTTTTTTTTTTTTTTAAATCATAAAACTACCAACAAACCAAACATACTGATTCCAACTTATTCAAAATCATTTAATGCCAGTCTGTATATATCGCTTGTTGTATTCCTCAACTGCAAATCACTTTGAATAAAAGCATCTGCAAAATGAATAAATGTACATTTAATTAGAATTGCAGTTCCTGTTTTAAGCATCAACTCAGCACAGATAAAAACATAATTTAGTCTAGTTAATATCAAAACCAAGTCCTCCCAATTGTACTGGTCTGCCAAACTCTTTATCATAATTTATATTTTGAGTTCCAATATTGTATTCTAATCCTGATATTTTGATCAAATTATGTTCAAGTATCAGTTTGACATTCAAACTGTGTGCATTGGAAAATCTCTCCTATAAACAAACAAAAAAAAGTATGTTATATTGGCATGATGAAAACTGTAACCTCTTGATATTTGCTGAGCGGAACACAGTCTGGAAATCTCATAATGTTTTCATTTTTGTCAGAAATTTAAAATGGCAAATTGTGTAACCCTGATTTTGACATTTGACAGAGCACACTAACCACAAAAGAAAATGTCAAACCTAGAGCTAATTTGTAACAATTTTATTTTTTTCAGAAAACCAAGAAAATACATAAAATATCTATCAGATTTCTAAAGTTCAGCTTTTTCAGCTTTCCCAGGGTGTACGCTAAAATAGGCTGAATTCTTTTGTGTAAATTTATGAGACTGAACACGGCTTCAGCTCTTATGGAGCTTACAGTTCAAGTCTACATCTGCATGGGTGTGCATCTCACTCACTCTGAGCATGAATAGGGAAAAATTGGCAGAGTTCTGCCTCAGGACTGAGAAGATTTAAACGTATTTACACCCTGTTGTGCCTCCAGGGAACTGTTTTCCACCAGCTAATGAGACTCTAGAGCAAGGTCCACTCTGTTATTTCTGGCATGTGCCTGCCGGTCAAGCAGGCATCATTCTTTCTCTTTCTCTCTCTCTCTCTCCCTCTCATTTCTTCTCTCAGTAGTCCATTGCAAATTACAAATAAGAGGAAATACATCATCCCCTTTAATTTAAGAGCCAAGGCAAGGTCTGCCAAAGTTAACACAAGGCAATCTTAGGTAATGATCAGCGAATGTGTATGAAGTTTCATTGAGTATGACTTCACATTTCTCTTGTTTATCCCACGACAGCAACATTTTAAATCCATGGCAGCTATGGAAGGAATGTTGTGGAAGTGCAGATTTATTTGCACATATTACAATCAGAATCTGCTGTAATTGAAATATATGAAGGTGAATCTCAGCAGGTTAAACTAAAACAATAATAATAAAATAAAAAAAAACATTTTTGTTACTTGAAATAAACGTTAACTGAAATAAAGTATAAAAAATAATGCCAGTTACTACTGCAACATTTTTCATTTTTTTATGTATTAAAATAACTAAAACAAACAAAAATAATTTAAAAAAAAAAGTTTTTTTAAGACAAAACCCCATAAAATTACTAAAACTTTAAGTAGAATTAAAATGAAAGTAATTCAAAATCTGAATAAAAACTAACAGTATCACAATGATTTAATGATCTGAGGTAGAGGTCTGTCCAGAGTGTGGGTCTTCTTGTTGCTAACAGTTCTTCCGAAAAGGATTTTCCACATCCTTACAGGTGCTGCGTGGACAATACGATTACCTTAAAATGACATTTTTGTCATCATTCACTCACCCACATGTCGTTCCAATCCTTAATGGTTTTCTTTTTTTCTGTGGAACAGATGTGTCTGGTTTGATTTTGACCCCATTCACTTTCATTGCATGGACAAAAACTATTGAAACACTCTTCTGTAAAAAAATTAAGATAAGTCATATTTTTTTTAAATGACATAAGGGTAAGTAAATGATAACAGAAAGTTCATTTTTGGATGAGCTATGCCTTCAGTTAAAGAACAAAAAAAGAAAATTAGCTGAAAATGTACTCAAACTCAGGTCTTCCAAGATGTAAATGAGTTTGTTTCTTCATTGGACCAGATTTGGAGAAATGTAACTTTACTTGTTCACCAATGGATCCTCTGCAGTCAATGGGTGCCGTCAGAATGAGAGTTCAAACAGCTGATAAAAACATCACAATAATCGACAATTAATCCATATGACTCCAGTCCATCAATTAATGTCTTGTGAAGTAAAAAGCTGTATTTACAAGAAACAAATCCATCAAGGCATTTCAACTTTAAACTTTTCTCCTGGCCAAAATACCAGTCCACAACCCCATAATAATGCTTCCTCCAGTGAAAACATCCTCAGTCTTACTCGCACATCAAAATCCACCAACATATTTGTTTAGAACTTGGACTGTTTTCACTTAGAAATGGCACTTGATCTGTGCATATTTCTCTCCTGATTCGGACAAGACAACTGTTTCACTGGAGAAAGCAATATAATGGATAGAGGACTCGTATTTTAGTTTGAAGTTAATTGATAGACTGATGTTGTTTGGATTACTTGTGGATTATTGTGATGTTTTTATTAGATGCTCATTCTGATGGCACCCATTCACTGCAGACGATCCATTGATGAACAAGTGATGTAATGCTAAATTTCTCTCCGTTTTTTCCAATGAAGAGACAAACTACATCTTGGATGACCAGAGGGTAAGTAGGTTTTCAGCAAATTTTCAGTTTTGGGTGAACTATTCCTTTAATCAAGTGCACTGAACTGACTTGAGCTGAATAATGACTGATTGTCTTTTTAGAGCTGCTTTACAGAATTTGTCTCATATGTGACCCTGGACCTCAAAACCAGTCATCCTTGTCTCAGCCCAAGTTGTGTCGCTGATACATGGAGGGAGAAGGGTTTCATCTTACAGGATCTCGCCCTCCCCGCTTGAATTTACAGCCCCGATCGGGACCCCACCAACGACACCTCAGCCATCCCGAGCCGTCCGCCTCTCTCATCAACCCCAGTGGTTTACTTGTAGGAACTTGGAACACACATGTGCTGTTGCACGGCCCACAAACTTAATGCTAGTTTAAAGAGGAAGAATCCCAACAGGAAAAGAGAGAAAAAGAACAAGAATGAGAGAGTGGGGAAAAGAACAGCCGTTAATCATGTCTTGAAGAGCCCCGCTGCAGGAGGGAGAGAGAGTGCATGACCTGTGTATCGCAGCAACTGGCCATCCCAAAAGCTGGCATGGAACCATATGCAAACCACTCATAACACAAAGAACTTCATTAACTACACGACTGAGAGATGAACAAGGGCCTATGACTCTCAGACAGTTATGTTTACATCCACATGTGTTTACAAAGATGCCTTTGCAGTTTCAAGTGCAATAGTTTTCAGCCTTTTTTTTTTTTTTTTTTTTAATTCTTTTTTCAGCTCTACGCTGCATTCAGCTTTAGCTTTATCACTGCACTAAGAGCTCTTTAATTAGCCTTCATTAGCACTGCCAGTAGCAGACACAGCCCCAGCTGCTTCAGTCCAACTTCCTCTTCCAACAGTCAGCCCATTGCTTTGTACATTCATGAAGTTTTATTATTTGTACAACCATGTATGTGTTTTTTTTTTTTTAATAAGGGATCTGATAAAAAATTTTTAATAGTTTTTAGCCTTTTTTTTTTTTTTTTTTTTAATACCTTTTATGGGCATACATGGAACAAAAAACCTATGGAAAAATTATTAACATAACTTGTAGTTTGTGGTTTATTGGTTCAATAACTATTTTTTATTATGCGATTTTTCAAAATTCTGCACTGATTTCTATTATTTACACTGAAATAAAAGGCCTCGCACACTCAACTATATCTTTTTAAATGAAAATATGTGTGTTAAACCAATCTGTATGTGAATAAAGTCACACTTACTCATACGTAGTGATGCTCACTAATAAAATGCATTAGTATAACAAAACAATACCAAAAGAGACATACAATTTTTAATAAAATACAAATATTCTATTCAATCACTATTGTGATTGATTTACATTAAAAATAAAAAGGGTATGATATGTCAAACATAAATAAAAAGTCATTTTTATTCAGCGTAAATACCTGTAAATAACTATCAATGCAGAACTGAAAGTTCTATTACAATACAATATATATATATATTTATATATATATATATATATATTTTTTTTTTGCAAAAGATGGCTCGACCAGGTTGAGATGACTAGATATAATGACTCAAAATGCAGTTAAGATGCCTATTAAAGGGTTAATGCAATTTCGACCTGTTGGAAATTTATTGTTGGATTTTGAGCATGTGTTCAGAGCACAAAAGATATGAGAGGACTATTTATCAGTCATCTTAGTTATCACTATGACACTCTTATCAAAGCCATTATGACCACAAATCATTATCAAAGTCTGCTACCAAGTGAAGTTATTTCACTGCATGTAACATTAATGCACAATTAAAACTTTAATTAGAAATCAAAAACTTTATTTCTGCTGCTTTCCCATTCTGTGAACAATTACTAATAACAATTTTATTGTATGCATGAAAAAGATTTGAGGAAATTAAAATACAAGATCAAAACATTTTATCTGTCCTATCAGTTTCTTATCTTGGCACAGCAGCAGCTCTTAATGCCACTGGACTGTCCGACATAATTCAGTTGAACTGCACTATAAATATTCCAGTGGGCAAAACATGAGAACCAAAGTCAGAAACAACCATGAAAGGAAGATTAAAGCCACTGCCTTATATTTACTCTGCTTTTGTTTGGTGATAAAAAATCTGTGCGAATAAAAAAAAAATGTAATTCTTCTGATGTGGTCAAATGTTTTTCTTCAGAGATTTTATAAGTTGTGGTCATTTTCTGATGTCTTTGCCCCATTTGTTGCGTTTAAATAAATTCCACACTAAAATGTGTAACAATAAATCATGCAAAAGAGCAATAATACAGATTAGCCACCTGGTGGCAGGACAACACCAGAGTCTTCCCAGATCAGGTGTTACCAATAGCCCAAACCCCACTGACAACAAAAGCACAGCCGCAGATGGAGACTAAAGCAGTTGGCATTGATAATAAAGTGATGGGGCAATTGACTTAACCAGTAAGATGATTCAAACCCAAACCGAGAATGTTTGCATGCTTGGAAAATATCACCAGGTGGGCCATTTAATAACCTTTGGTATAATGGGATGAATGATAAAGATACATAAAAACACCCATTCCCCAGGTCATGCTTGTTTATTGGTTGACATGACCGGGAGTGTTTATTTGACTCATTTCATTACAATGTGCACAGTGTCATTAAAAGTCCACAGGATGTCCTGTGTTTTTATGAGCTTCTTGGGCAAAATGGGGGAAAAAAGGGAACTGCTTCCTGATTCTACCACGAGAGTGTAACCACCTAAGGTTATGACCATCCTGGAAAAACAGCAGGAAAAAAGAAATTAAGTAGCTTTCGCGTTGATTCACTTTCCTTCCCAGAGGACACATCTAAAACCAACAACAACACAAACTGACAAGCCTTTTTTTATTAGGTTGGCCAAACGATGGAAAAGCACACATCTTTCTAATGAAACTTTTAATCTTCTGTAATGAAGCTAAGGTCAGAGTAATTATTAGCTAGCCTACATGTATACTACCAAAAAATAAGGTATGTAACAGCATTCCTGTTGGTAAGGCAGAATTGTTTCCTGCTCGTCTTTCCTGTGTCAGCCTTGCTGATAAGCAGCAGTGTTTGGTCGGTAAACTAGAGTCAAGGTGCCTGCAATAAAGCGCTTACGAAGGTGTGAAAGTTTTACAGCTTTGTGTGAGGTCATCTGTGCTGTGCAATGGGGAAAAACATGCAACATTGTTACGGTAACACTGCAGGAACACGGCTTGTTTGGTACGCAGGTGCCAGGAATGCAGTAAGAGTGATTCACCTTGCTCCTCGTTGAACTCTTCCGACTTAATTAGTCTATTCGACTTCACAGCTGTGAAAGAGCACGTCCCTAGCCAAGAAAAACAATAAAGCAATTACACCAATGATGCATCATGTGCAGTGCATAGAAAAAGCAGCTCTGGTGCTTGCAGAAATCCAATTCAACTCATTTTAGCTCTGTTGACCTGGATATAAGCAAGTTTATGGGCCCGCTGCTTCTTTCTGCACTTTAACCGACATCTGGTTGACGTCAATCAAAATGCAGTTATGTATTTTATGCAGATTTTACTTTAAGACTAAATACTTGCACTCTTAAAAATAAAGGTTCTTTATTAGTATATATGATTCCATGGAAAAGTTTAATTCCACAAAAGGTTATTTATAGTGGGAAAAAGTTCTTTAGATTTTTTTTAATGTTCTTCAGACTTAAAAAAAAAAAAACTTTTCTCTGAAAGGTTCTTTGGAGAACCAAAAATTATTATTTTATGACATTGCTATAAACATTGCTACAGACATTGGAACTTTTATTTTTTTTGTGTGTTGGGCCCATGGCAGGGTTCGCTCCAGCCTTGATACCACCGGAGTTGCGGTTAACGCTGGGATCAGCTGAGACTCATGTGGCTGGCCAGGTTCCCCACAACCCAGAAAGGCTGAGCCACCCGCCAGCCCCCACTTCCACAGCCAACATTCCAGGTTTATTCCCAAAGCTTCGGTCTTGCTGATGAGGGCAACGTGAAGTACTGTAACTTCAAGGCCATATGTCAGCAAATGAGCACGCATACGCTCCACATCCCCACCCTGCCTATAGATCACCAGTCTAACATACAGAAATTCACATACACCTGATATCAAGCCCGCACAAAAGTAAAGCACATGCCCTTTTCACCCAGACCGCCATCAGAGTGATCCAAACACAGCTGTCAAAACTCCGCCACTTCCAGTAGAGCAGAGGTGAGACAGGCGGGGTGAGCAAAAAGGGGCGCATGCATCAGCCCAGCGTTATGTCATGGATAACATTTGAAATGACTCCTAGGACCCTCCTTGCTGGGGCCTCTCTCCCCACCAACCCGTCACGATCAGCGGCCCGGGATCCAGCTCCACCCTGCTCGCATGTTGCTTGCTGTATGTGCACTGCTGAATTCGCATACATGTTCTGAGCTGCAGAGTCCCTTAAGAAAACCTTCTGCAATCAAAGAGAAAAGATGCATTTGTGAAAATGTATGTGGGTGTTTCTTCAACTATGGGCACTTTCAGCACTGTGGGCTTAAAGAAAATGAACTCACTTTAAACACACTTTTTACATGTTAATTTGTGGAATTTGTCTGCTAACAATGTTCAACAATGGTTACAGGAGAAGTCTGTCAATTTGCCATTTGTTTTTGAAACGTAAATGATAATTTCTACTAGTGTCACATCTCAAATTATGTATTTTAATAGCATTGTGTCATGTAAATGACACTTGTTTTTAAACAAAAAAAAAGTTTCCTTTGTAAAGCTATATTCATAGAATTTTACATATCTTAAATACACAATTGAATCATGTTTTCATACGTTTTGTATAATTTGACAAACTCACAGTTTGATTGGAAATTATACAAAATGAAAATATTGTTAACAAGTGATATTTACCTTCATTTTAATTATTTTTCTTTACATATTACTTCTCATATTTTATCTCAAGCATGATCTTTTGTCTCCTTGGTCACCGGGAACACAAACAAACAAACAAACACATTTTTCTGAAAGTGTAGCTGTCCTGCTGTTGTTAAAATTAATCATTCAGATTAAAAAAATATAAAGAATTTCAAATGCATTGAAAAATTTGCAATACTGGTTAAAAAAAATCTAAGACCATTTTAATTTGACAAATTTCTAAAACAGAAATGTTTATTTTAATAATATATAACTCCTGGGACAACAGCCATATACAGTAGGGCTTAAGAGGCATAGCAAAGTCCACATCGCCACGTGCTTTAAATGTTTTGTTTTAGTACAGACAATTTACTGTTTGTTATGTCTTCAAAGAGTCTTTTAAGAGAACTGAATTGCCCACTGTATATTTTGTTGCACACGTACATACACGCACACACACAGACAGCCTGGGCTCATCAAGAACTACTACAGGAATTGTTGAATTTAATGCTTGTGCAATAATAAAAAGCTCCTCGGACTAGTCAAAAGTTGGACTGAATATGCAATTATCCACTACAGCAGCGAACCCAGGACAAGGTTGGTTTCTCAAAATCACGTTGACACTAAATCGTAATATTCATAACCTATACTCTATATGGTTGTGATAACATTTGGACCTTGCTTCCACTTCCAGTTAATCAGAGTGTATCAACACAGAAGGTTCCTGCAAGTGACTGCCTTGTTGTGCAACCGTGGCCTTAGAGTTAAATCCCTCCCATAAATTATCAGATCCTTCTTTAGGTCAGCGACATAAATCTAATCCCAAATTATGTTCCAGGAAGTTCTCTGGAGAGCTTTCTAACCCGGAGAAGCACCTGAGAACTACGCTTCATATTTTTTGGACTGTGTTTTTTTATGTTCTGGTTGTGTGATGGCTTGTCTCAAAAGTAGCCCTTAATCCCGCTCTATCCGGTTCTCTTAAACGAGGCGCGAGGAATGCGTCAGCCTCTTCAGTCCCGCTGCTATGCAGGTGAGCGACAAGACAAGGGATTAACTTTTAAACTCACACTCGATTTTATCACATCTGCATGGAGATCAAATCCAGCCCTCAGGGCTTCATCCTTGCAACAGTCACCACTGCATTTAAGTGCTAAGTGGCCCAAATCTGAGATGTTCTCATCTAAAGCTCTGTACTTTTCTGATTATCTTGGAAGCCTCAAAAACTCAATGAGGTCAAGTACCTCTTTATGCCCCTGTGTGATTAGCTGCAAGCTTGGCTGATGAGCTGGCATTCTCCTGACAGTATTGGATGGCTAGCTTTTAAGGGAAATGTACTTTTTCTCATGTTAGCTTTGGTGCAAGGAAACCGTGTGGTTTCACAATTTCAAGATTATTATGGAGATCTTCAGTTCCCCTACCACATTAAGTGGTTGTGGTGCACACTCAGGTCCGCTGAGACCATAGAAACATACACAGTGGTTTAGCGCTGGGCAAATGCCAAGACAAATGGCTGCTTCAGGTGAAAACAAACCTTGGCCAGAGCTAGCTAGCCTTTTTATTTCTGTTCCATCGGAGGGTGTTTCTTTCTGGAACGTTCTTACTTGAGCTCCTCCACCCTGTAGCACACTCAGGGCCTGTGAATTCATCAAAATGAGGAATTAATGTTGAAATGCCACTCTGCAAAAGAAACGGTTTCCCAGGTGCTCGAGGATTTAAACTGAACAAGCTCTTCAAAGCCACTCCGCTGCACTCTTTGTGACATTAAATGATGGAAACTAACAGAAACCGAGTGAAGATTTGTCAACTATAAAATGTGACTTCAGAGGGTTAAAGAAAAGAAATGGAAATTTCACATCCACATTTCCCCCTCGCAACCTCGTAGTCTCCATTGCTCCTGGCATTCGTGTACAATTGGCCATATCTGGCATAAGACCACAATAAAAGTATTGGCTATACCCCGAGCTGTCATAAATCCTTAGTTGGGAATTTTACATCTGCTATTTCACAGGGTCATTTCCCTGTGTGCGGGTTCATATGCAAATATTCATATTTATGAGCAGCCATTTCATGTTATGGCCTATTATGGCAACAGCCAGTAAGATGAGGCCTTATATCGTTTCTAGGTAAAAAAAAAAAAATTGATAAAATCACAAAAACTTTAACTGGATGTTACTTACTTATTTTTATGTACTTCTTGAGTGTTAAAGGGACAGCCAAAATAAAAATTCTGACATAATTTACTCCAAATTAGTATTATTATTATTCCAAACCGTATGACTTTCTTCCATAGAACATAAATGAAGATGCTTTCCAGAACTGTCTTTGTCCGAAACAACACTGGACCCCATTGACCCATTGTCCCATGGACAAAAAAGCTGAAAATTATTTAAAAAAAACTAATGTTTTCTATTCCACAGAATCAGAAAGTCAAGCTTGTTTTGAATGACATGAGGATGAGTAAATGGTGACAAATTTTCATTTTTTGTTGAACTATACTATACTAATACTATAGGTGTAGTGTGTTAATCCTGTTAATAATTACAGACCTCACTCAAAACCAACCAGTCTGATTGGATGAACCAAGAATGGTTGATTCAAGCTCACTATTGTACAGTCTCAGGAAATTACATCAACTCACAACATAATCCACAGTGTTGTTGCTTATCCGTCAGGTTCTGCATGGGACTCAGGGTAGTCACCTGTGGCACACCTGAGGAGAGCCTATTAAAGAGGTTAAGTGGCATCAATTAAGAGAACAATTGGTTTAGTCACACAATTAAGAGCCTAAGTCTTACTGAATGCAAAAAAGACCCTGAAGGACCACAGCCAAGGATCTCAAGCATTCACTCCATCTGAACAGCCCGCCCCCCTACAGACCAATGGAATACCAGCTTGGGGGCTAAGGGAGCAGCACTGTCCCGCTGGGGGTGGATGGTTTGCACTGTGATTTAATGCTAATGAAACGGCCTTAGCTGTAACTAAACCTCCCTTCAACGAGGGCAATAAACAGTCAGTCTTTCAGCACCAGCTCATATGAAGCTCAGGGAAGGCATCATGGGAAAGACTGCCAAATCAACGCCAGTGACACTGCTGACTGCCATCCACTTATTGTCATTTTTTCAGGGATCTAGAAGTCTAGCTGGCAGGAGAGGTTGAGAAGGGTATCAGGACAGCGAGGTTAGAAAGCTAATCGGTTCTTTACTCAACTTGCACAAAAGCCCTTACTCAACGGTTTCTTAATCCGTTCAGATATATGTAGCTGCATGTATACAGTTTGTTGAATTAATCGTCAGATCTGCTTATGGCGAGAAATCCACATCACATGCAGAGGAGACCCTTGGGCGAACACTTGCTGGCATTCCAGAAGACGCTCTGTAGGTCATGTAACATTACACAAGTCATATATGCAACACTTCGTTCATTTAGACAAGTGCCAATATGCACCGAATGTTCGTATAGTGTTGCAGGTGGAACTCATTAACATTTGGCTTGGCGAATTTCTGCACGGCCCAGAGAGGAAGGGGCCTGATAGGAAATAATATCAACACGTACATAGATTTAAAGACACACTTTCATTGCTCTCCTAAGGGTCATATGGAGTCAAATGGGTATTAATTTACCAGCGTGTGCTCCGTTATTTCACAGTGAATGAACTTGGGCAAAAGCTTATAATTTTCATGGTACCCTAAAGTTTGAAAAAGAGAAAGTTACTGGCCTTTTTTGACCGATTTTCTGTCATCTGGAATGTACTTTATATGTTCAACAGATTTACTTGCACTTGTTTCCATTTTGCATAATATTATTGTTGCATAAAGAATGCCTGTTTATAATGGCCCTGCTGTACTTGTCCCACATCTATATGTTTATGCCATAACTAAATCAAACACATTCTGTCCTTGCCAGCACATATGGGAATGATATTAGCCAAACCTAACAATTTATGTCTGTTTATCATGTTCACAGCTATTAATTAAAGGAATAGTTCACCTAAAATTTTTAATTTGTCATTTACTCACCCTCACTGTTCAAATCCCATACGCCTTCCTTTCTCAACACAAGATTATATAAGTTAGAGTTAAATAATTAAAGTGAACAAAGAATGGGGCTGTTAAGCATCAAAAAGGATGCAAAATCACCACACAAGTGTTCACGCGAGTAATGCAGCATATTCCAAGTATTCTGAAACTATATTATAGCTTTATGTGACAAATGGTTTAATTTAAGTCATTCACTGATAATTTTCGACTACAGTCTTAACTGCTGTTACCAGACCATTGAGTGAATCAGTCATGAACAAATCACTCAGAGTGATTTTACATACAACAACAAAGCCATTTAAGTTAGAAATTAAATAAAATTAAAAATCATTTATTCACCCTTATTTATTTATTTATTTTAGATGAACTGTCCCTTTAAGTGAGTTTTTTTATGTCTAGCTCTCTCCTTTTTCCTGCTTCCACTTTTTGGCTCTCTTTCTCGTTCATTTATTTATATTTATATATATATATATATTCACAAGCACGCGCACAAATAAGACCAAATATCCACTGGGATTTTTGCAATCCTACTTCCTCTAAAACATATCTGTCAGTTGCAGAAGTCTGACACTCGTATGTGGTGTACAGGAAACAGTACACCTCTCCAAATGACCTGATTCTCAACGTTTCTTCTAGACTAATTATTTCCAGTTGTAATTGGAACTTTCTTTTTAATAACCCAGCAGGATCAGAGCTCTATGTCTGACACGGCTCATATAAACACTCTCCACCTGGTTGGAAGGGAGCCTTTGCATGGGGTATCAAAACATAAATAAAAATCATGCTTGATGTGACATCCCTCGTGTTCATTCTGCAGACAGATTCATGTTGGATAGGGTTTCTCTCTCTTCTGCCTGACTAGCTCTGGCTGCCTGATTGACTGTGATGGGCTTTTTTTACGCGCCACACGTGTTGTTTCGATTCTTCGCCTGGGCTGCATCGTCAGTCTTTTCAACACTTTTTTCCCCTCCCTTTCTTTTTTTCTATTTGGCTGTGCGTGCAACTACCTCTCTGAGGGTTTATAAGATAATCATTTTTTTTATAAAACTAAAGCGCTAGCTTGTTTCTTTGGAAACTGTGTTGAGTAGTCTGTTGTCACATAACACTGCATCTCCGCTGGAAAAACCATGATATGAATTAAGTTTGTGAGGTAATAATTTGTGTACTGTGCCGAGTGGAACAGCTTCATGTTGCTAATTGAATTGTACTTCTGTGACATCCGGAGCAGCTTCTTTTGTTCAACAAGTCAAGTCAAAAGTCAAAGTCAAAAAACAAGTCACCTGAGTCAAAACCACAAGCCAAAAGAGACCTTGTTAGTCCTTCTGACTGCAGTACACTCGTTCCAGAACCGCTTTCCCTGCTGTCAAATATGCATAAAGCTGTGTCTCTTATGATTCGTAATAGTATCAGTATACACATCCATACTGTTCTGTGGCTCATTGCGGTGTCAGGTGACCTCTGAAGGAGCACTGCCATACAGCTGTGCTCTCGCATAACCAAACGTTGTGTGAGGCTGAACTTAAACACCAGACATGGGTCCAAGTTGTTGTTTTTCAAGTCAGAGTCCAGTCTCTACTCCCAGCAATTCACGTCTTGTGTAAAGTGTCATGACATGATGGAAAACTTGTTTTGAATTTCGAATGTCAGAGTTGAGGCAAGGCAAGGCTGGTCTAGCCAAGTTCTGAATTTGAGCCAAGTCAGCAAAAACAGAACCGTTATGAAATATTTGTACTTAAATATTTAAAATAACAGTTTTGTATTTGAATATATTTAAAATGTTTAATTTTTTCCTGTGGTGGCTAAGCTGAATCACTTCTGTGTCTTCAGTGTCACATGATCCTTCAGAAATCTTTCTAATATGCTGATTTGGTGATCAAGAAACATTTCTTATTGTTGTCAATGTTCAAAATAGTTGTGCTGCTTAATATTTTTGTGGGACATTTTGTTTCAGGATTCTTTGATTAATGGAAAGTTCAAAAGAGCAGTGCATTATGTATATATAATACCATTTCACAAATCAAACCAGGCTTGATTGATTTGCTTGTACTTAATGAATATCAACTCCATATTCAGAGTCCAGCTGTCAGTTGTCAACAAATGATTAAAACAAAGTCTGAGTCAAACAAACAAAAGTTAAAGACGTCTCTTGTATTCAACATTTTAGCTTGAGTCCACACTTCAACACATACAGTGCAGTACACACACTTTGCAACTAGCAGTAGCATGGCCAGGCCTATAGGGGGCAGTGTATGCTTTTAACAGCCCCCAGTCAGGTAAGACCAATATTGGTCAGGGTGACCACAATGGCCATATACTTTCCACTCCACCACTTCAGCGACTCCCGCTCAATTACCATTCCTTTCCATTCTCCCCTGCCCTAACGCAGCCATTACAGCTACTACATAGGAGGACTCTCAAGTATTTAGAAACACCCAGCTTCAAATAGGCCAAGAGGCATTTGAAGGACACTAATGTAGGGGGCCTGAGCCCTAATATAAACAACATTTATCACATGAAAGTCCTGGTCGGCCCATTAGGCAGACTTGAAGAGCGGGCACTCCTGCCTCCGATCCCTAATGGAGCTGCTTTATTTAGCCAGGCTGTTCTTTGCACCTAACCATCTCCATGCTTCCCACGTGCCAATTTGGGCTTTTTGGTCATCTTATCTTATTCTATTTCTTTGAATAGAAATGATGCTTGATGTGACATGCTCATTCTGCAGACAGATTCATGTTGGATAGGGTTTCCCTCCCTCCTGCCTGACTGGCCCTGGCTGCCTGATTGACTGTGATGGGCTTTTTTTTGTTTCTTTGTGTGAAATTTCTCTCTTTTAGTCATGAACGTGGTAATCTTGAATTTAGAGTTGTGATCCAAGACAGATAACGTACATGTTTCCACGATGATAACAGGAAATAATTTTTAATGTAGCAAAGTTTTATAATGGTCTTTAACATAGGTTAATCATTAACTAAATTGTTCTCAAGACGCTTTATTTTGCTGTTTTTATTTTGCAAGTGCTATTTTTGTCCTTTTTCAAATGTGTTTGACTCTAGAGTTAAACAATTAAATCAAATAGTTTCACTCGGCCCAGGCCTTATTGGTCAAAAAAACTAATTGTATCCATTTCTAGAAACATGCGTGTTTGGAAATCTGAGCTTCTCCTTCAGAAAGTGTTGACATACAGTGTCACAAACTCTAAATTATCATAGAGGCTACAAAACGTTCTGTACTTGTCCTTTTGAGACTCTATTGCACTTAATGTTATGCTCTAACTATCCCGTAACATGACAGTTGACAATGATCAGTTGAAGTTTCACAGCAGCTGTTTAAACACATAGTCCAGTTGATTGTGAAATTCTGTGAAATTTGCTATTGAGCATGTAATTTACAACATCCAAGAGAACAGTGCTGGACGCAGGTCCAGATTTTACTAATTTATTAGCCCTGGATACACACAGGACAGTTAAAATCTTGTATAGGGCCTCATCTATCTAATCTATCTGTACTATGAAAAAAATTACCTTAAATCTGGACATTTATTTGTTATTATTACAGCTTATATCAGAAAGTGATTTGCAGAGTTGTCACCTTGGCGAGGCACTGGATTTCTTTGCACTTTGTCTTTGACCGATACGACTCAGGAGACAAACTCACACACACACACATACATACAGTTGGTATAACTAAGACTATACCAAAACAAAAAGTGTTAATCATACAGACTGGAGGAAACCTTGAGTTAATGAGGCTTTTTGACCAGTATTTAATTGGCTTTATGCTGTTGAAATTGTTTCCACATCAGTAGGGACAAGGAACACAAAAGAAGACATTTTTGTAATTTAATGTTCGTTTTTTAAATGATCATGCAATTGAATTGAATGTTTTAAGCTTCAAAAGGATGCAAAAGCACCATACAGTACACATTTCATTAAAGTGGTGTGTATGATATTCCTGCTGAAGCAATACTACAGCTTTGTGTCACATGCAGACCAAATTTTGAGCCATTATTAACTAATAATCAACAATCACTGAACAAGCTAGTTCTTATCTCTAGAACTTGATCAGACAGATGCATGAACAAATCATTCAGGCCAGTTTTGTGCATTTAATCATGTGATTCATTGAAAATATCACACTCAAAAGAACACTTTGTCATCATTACCTATGTTATGAACTCTCATTTAACTCTTCAAAAAGATGCAAAGTTACAATTTCAGTCACACAGAGCTATTTAGTGTACAAGTATTTTTACAATACGTTATATGGTGCTTTCGATCCATGCGAGAAATTCAGTCATACGGGTTTGGAACAACAAGGGGGCGAGCAAATAATAATTTCCATTTCTAATTGAACTATTCCTTTAATTACCAACTACTTAACACCAGTCATTTTTTATGCTCTTATTTTCTGTATATCTAGCTTTCTTTGTGCTGCTTCTACCATGCCTTTCTGATACCTGTTTCCTGACTCAGACCAAGGAAATGCCTTGTGTTTGGCAGTGAGTGACACAATATTACATGGGATTTCCACAGTGCATCGAGTCACCTGGGTTAAAGCCTGCAGTACCATTCTGTGACCCCTTCCCCAGTCACATCAGGGATTAAAGGTGAACAAGAGGGCAAATCGGCTATCAAGTCAGAAACACTGACCGTCAACTTTGTACTGTTTCTGTTCTCTCCTCCGTGCACAAACATTCTCACATAGACACACACTCTCTAACACATATGGGCTCAAACGTATACACAATCCACCTTCTTAGCACGGGGTCACGGCCCACCGCAAGCAAAAGAATGAGCGAGGATACATAACTTCAAAAGCCATTACCACTCTGAAATCAGCTTATTGCTTCACGGTGACTTGCTCTTGCTAAAATACACTTGGACAGAAACCAATTTAATCTCCTTTAAGTAGGAAGAAAAAAGTAGTGGGGTTTCACGGTGTTTATTCAGTAAACATTTCTGTAGGTCAATTTCTGTTAGGCACAAAAAGTTTTGACTACAGAGGACCAAGAATTAAAAGACACAATTTAAAATATGTTGCTTATAGTGGGGCATGTCACATTTTATGAGGTAAGTTGTCAATGAATTCTGCCAGTAAGCACAATTTTACATATTTTTCAGTTAACTTTAAAAAATGTGGGCACAAAAACAAACAAACAAACGTATTAATCACCAAATATATAAAAGTAATATACAGAATATTATATGAAATAAAAAAATATATCAAACAATCGTTTTGGCAAATAGATATTGAAATAATGAAATAAAATTAAATAATTGTACAAAATGGCAACATATGAAATATATGTATGCTAGTGTAGTTTTATTGTGTTTATTTGTTCACCTAAACAAAACAAAAAATTGACATTAGGATTTCAGTTTTGTGCTCTATAGCAACACTGCTATAGAAAACACATTTGTCTAATTGGACTTTTCACTTACAGTTACTGACATATAGTCCTTATGAAAACATCTTGATGTATCAACTAACTCCATTCCTCTATATCCAAAAATAACGTACAAATAATTGCAATAATTCTGCAGTTGGAAGTTCATAAGGCTAAATCGATTCCAATATTTACAACCTGGAATGGCAAAGATGGCAGAATTTTGTTTTTAGACTGCCCCAAAAACATGCCAGTAGGCCTATCAATATGACCTCAATACAAAATAGCATTGACCTCTCGCCTGTCTCCACTAGAGAAAAAAGATTGACAGAATTTTTTCTTTATTAGATAACTTCAGCTGGTGTCTTTGAAGTCCAGCCGTACGAGATGAATGTGTATGCTTAACATTACTTGCATTTTCAATTTCAGTATGAAAGGTGTTCCTATTTACTGTTTGTATAAAATATGTTCTTTTAAACCGCGCAATAAAACACGTTTTATGGTGGCATTACCCAAACCCCCACAGGGAGAATGCTGCATTTGCTTTCTAAATGAAGCTTGCTGGAGATTTGGTGCAGGTTTGCTGACTCAGAATAATATACCAAGTTAACCATGGCCTGCTGTTCTATCGGGGGTCAGGCTGATGTGGATTAGTACAAATTAAATTTATGAACCAGATGGTTTTTTTAAGACTTGGCTATACAGTAGATTGAGCTGTGCTGTAAATATAATATAAAAATAAATAAAGACTCTGTGTGTGTGTGTGTGTGTGTGTGTGTGTGTGTGTGTGTGTGTGTGTGTGTGTGTGTGTGTGAGAGAGAGAGAGAGAGAGA
>NW_015505596.1:409206-422487 GCF_001515645.1 Sinocyclocheilus grahami
TGTGTGTGTGTGTGAGAGAGACAGAGAGAGAGAGAGAGAGAGAGAGAGAGAGAGAATATATATTAAGTTTTTGATCAATACCAAATTTTCACAGACATACTGCTAATTATGAGTGTTTGTCTATGTTTATTTTTATATTATATAATTGATAATTATTATTACATATACAATTTATGCTGACATACAGTTGTAAGTTTACATACCCCTTGAAGAATATGCTAAATGTTCATAATTTTTACAAAATAAGAGGGATCATGAAAATCGCATGTTCTTTTTTATTTAGTACTGTCTTGAATAGATAGATAGATAGATAGATAGATAGATAGATAGATAGATAGATAGATAGATAGATAGATAGATAGATAGATAGATAGATAGATAGATAGATAGATAGATAGATAGATAGATAGATAGACATAAGGGATTCTGCCATTAAATACCCTATTATAGTTTTTTTTTCAGGCAAATTTAAAGAATTAGGACACAAAAAAATGACTTAAAGGGATAGTTCACCCAAAAAAGAAAATTAGCCCATGATTTACTCACCCTCAAGCCATCCTAGGTGTATATGATATTCTTCTTTCAGACTAACACAATCTGAGTTATAATAAAAAACATCCTGGCTCTTCCAAGCTTTATAATGGAAGTGGATGTTAGCCCAAAATTTGAAGGTCCAAAGTCCAAAACATTTAACCAATCCATTTTAAAAGAATGTCCACACAGCTCTGGGGGGTTAATAAAGTCCTTCTGAAGCGACACAATGCTTTTGTGTAAGAAAAATATCCATATATGTCATCCCCTGGATGCCACTCTCTCTTGAGTGTAAGTAAATCATAGGGTAATTTTCATTTTTGGGTGAACTAACCCTTTAAACATTAAATACATAAAAAGTAATATACAAAATATATGAAATAAAAATATCAAACAAAAATAAAATAAAATGAGACAACATTTTAGTTCTGATCTTGAAAACAACACTGCTAGAGAAAACAAATTTGCGTGCTTTTGACTTACAGACACAACCCTTGTGACAATATTCATAATGTTACATCTCAACTTAGACTCATTGCAAAAGCATACTCCTACCTAATATGAAAATAAATAAAGACAAACACTCATAACCTGCAGTACATCAATGAAAATTTGGTCTTACTAAAAAAAAAAAACCGAAAGAATTTAAGTCAACAATTGGTAACACTGTATAAAAATTCAATATGCATTTCAAAGCAGAAACCAGCATCTATGTAAAATGGTGCTTGATGTCTCAACTGTCTTAGCTGCTACATATGCCATAGCCATCAATTGATGACACCACAGGCAACATTTAATGATGGCAACTTTAAGACCTAATGGTTTTAACCTCTATCTAGTCGTGCGCTGAAGAGAGAAAGTGAGCCACATGCTTTGAGAGCATGCTAGTTGGATTAGCGACCATTAGAGTCAAGCCCCTCCGCAAGCACCACAGAGCGGCTGTGGTACACTGACCTAATCAAGCTTTAGGTCACTGGTTCAGATTAGTTCCAGAGCGAGTGACAGAGAAAAGAGAGAGAGAGAGGGAGTTTGTGTTTGCAAGAGAGAGGGAGGCTAATCCTTTATCTCTTTGTGTAATAAGTTGTAAGACATGACCCCATAAACCAATCTCTCCTCCTAAACATCTTTTCTTCTCTTGAGACCTTTCTGACATCCAGCGATTGTTAGTAAACACTAATGAACCGCTAACCCCAACAGCACGCTTCCTCTCAACCTAATCCAAGCTTGCACAACGACCCCCCCCCAACAAACACACACAAACCCTTCAAACTCGCCCCTCCTGTATGGAGATGGGGTGCTCTGATAAGCCGCGCTGGAATTCCTGTCTGGGTGTTCTTGTGAGAGACCTGGGTGGCAATGAGGAGCCGATAAAAATCACTCAGCACCGGACTCAGTAGTCACCCCATGCAGTCTCTTTTTCCTTATTCATCCACTCTTTTCCTATTTTGTCTTTTCCTCACTCTTTCCTCAAATGGAATTAGGGAAATTGAACTTTTCACCCAGCGTATGAAAAAATGCACAAAGATGCCACTGGGTTCACCGTGTCTTATTCTCATTAATACTTGAGTGAGATTAACATTACAGCATGAAAAATGCAAGCACACAAAATCCTTTTTCTTAGAAACATTACAAGGATTATCTAAAGGTCATATTTACTCACAACACAACTTGTTATTGTTACAGTATGAATAAGAACATGGCTAAATGCACTATAGTCTCCCACTCACTCAAACAAGAACTCAAATGCATCTTTTCCATAGCACTCTAATCTTTTTAAGACTCATGTTGCAAGCACAGTGGATTTCAGAGAATAAACAAACCATCCTGACAAAAATCCTGTCTTTGCCAGCCAAGGCTAATGCAACTTTTTTTCAAATAGAAAAGAATAATAGAGTAAAAGATTATGAAAGCCCATTTTTGCCTAAAGGTTGGCAGTTATGACTTTATGACTATATCTACCATTCACAACTTTATTTCGCACAGTTGTGACTTTATATCATCTAACTTGTGACTTTGTTAAGCAAATTACAAAAAAAGTCACTTTTTTAAAATTTAAAGTCAAAATTGGGAAATTAAAAACTTGCAATTGTGAATTTTGCAATCGGAATTTGTTTCAAAATGTTACTGAGTGATTTAAAGTCACATTTCAAGATTTAATCACATTTTGAATTTATATTTCACAATGTGACTTATTGCTAGATTGTCACATTCAGTACGTTTACATGGACAACGATACTCCGATTTTAATACGATTAAGACAATACTCTGATTAAGAATCTACCATGTAAACAGAGATGTTTGATTACCTTAATCCAGTTATAATCGAAGTAAACACTAATCGAATTAAGACGTGGAGTATTCCTATTTTAGACACATTACTGAAGTGCAGTATAGACATGTAAACACCTTAATCACATTATTACCATCGTGTAGGACTTTTCTTTTCAGCATTTTGCGACAGGATATACACACAGCAGTGCTCAACTGTTCGACGGCAAATAAAAGAGCTTCAACACCCGCCGTCGTCTGTATGCAAGTACAAATAATTAACTGCACTTGAAGCTTTCATAAAATTAAAAATGAAACACCCAAAACTGTACATGGCATCATCACGAAGACGAACTATGTGTTTATATGTGAAATTCCGGAAGGGACGTCGGATGGTGTCATGTGGGACATAATGACGTGTGCCATTAATCTAATTATGTACTATAACATGTAAAACGGGAACATGAAAGGAATATTCTAAAAGCAACTCATGTAAGCACCATAATCATAATATTGGCTTATTTAGAATAAGGTAAATAATTAGATTACTGATGTCCATGTAAACGTAGTCATTGTGAAATATACATTCAAAAATGAGATTGCAAATCTTGAAATGTTACTCTAAATCTTAAATAAAAATAAATAAATAAATAGAATGAGATTTAAAGTCCAGATTGGTATATTTAAAGTCACATTGTCAAATATAAATTTGCAATTTGAAAATTGCACTTTGACTTTAAATCTTGCAGTTTCAACATTACATCTCACATTGATTTTATTTCTTATCCTAAATGTCTCAAAATTACCTTTTTTTTGTACTTTTACTTTGAGGTTGAATGGGCTTCCATAAGAGGGAAAATGAGGGTGAATTCATATTCACTGTGATCTGCATGGCCACATGGCCAGTGTGCCCCAGGAGAAGTTAAGTATGAGGTGGGACCCTGACCGGTTGACAGCTCTCTTTGTTCAGCTCCTTGTCAAACTTTTGAGCAGCCAGACACAAATGCCATTTATGAGTACTTTACTTTCTTTTATAAACAAAATGCAAGAAGGAGACATCTTATATTCATAAGATGTCTCCCCCCCCCCCCCCCCCCCCCCCCCCGTGCTAGATTCCAGGGTTCATGCACTCTGCCTTAAAAAAGGAACAAAAATGTATTTATTTAGTTATTCTGATCATCATTGTGCTGTTGCATCTTTAGCAGGATATCAGAATACACCAAATAAACTAAAGGATTTCATTGTGTTTATTAATAACAATTCTTTTTTTATTTAAAATGTTTATAATCGAAGAAGACAGGAGACTTATCATAATAAGTGCCGCCCCCCCCCCCCCCCCCCCCTGTGCTAGATTCCAGGGTTCATGCACTCTGCCTTAAAAAAGGAACAAAAATGTATTTATTTAGTTATTCTGATCATCATTGTGCTGTTGCATCTTTAGCAGGATATCAGAATACACCAAATAAACTAAAGGATTTCATTGTGTTTATTAATAACAATTCTTTTTTTATTTAAAATGTTTATAATCACATACAGATGTCAATGTGACCATGAACTGGAGAGTTTATTCCAGTCACAACTGTGTATACAAAAATATGAATTATAAAAACATGTGTTAAATGTTTGACTTCATGTAAGTCCATCTAGGCCAACATTTTAATGGTTATAAATGTCAGCGTAACTCAACCTGGATCATTCCCCACAAGCTTATTCTACAGGGTACAGTGTGAATGAATCACAATGAATCAAATGAGTATTACAACCATAGTAAATACATTATATCAGTAGTAGATGACGGCAATAGAAATCATAACTTGCCACAATAATGAACCAAATAGGAGAGATTGGGGTTAGTTGTCACACAAGGAAGTTATCTCAGTAAATATGTTTTGAGTCAAAAGTCCAATTACAAAAATGCTTTCCTTCAGTAGTGCTTTTGTACCTCATTTTGTATATTTTGTATAAAAGAAGAAAGAACTTAAATACATAAATAAATGTGACATGTTGTAAATGTTGTAAAAAAAATATTTATTTACTTTTATTTATTTGGTTTGATATTTTGGTACATTACCTTTTACTTTTCACTGTTTCATGAATTGCTTTGAATTTTAAATTTTTTTAATTTTACAGTTCATTACTGAGGCATATTTTATTCTCTGCAGCCTTTAGCAGAGCAATCAAAACCTACTGAAATTAAAGTTAAAATTATATTAAAGTGCACAGAACATATCAGTGGCAACCTGCCTCAGTGTTTGTGGGCCTAAGGATTCAGTCTTCCATTCACCACCAAGGCTTTGCCTCTGACAGAAACTGCACACCCATAATGTCATGTACCTCTGCTATATGTTGTGAAGCAGATGACAGTTTTAATGAAGTGGCACAAACCGCAGCTGTGTCCGCCAGCCCATAATCAAGTGGCCTGTGAACCATTTGGGTTCTCTTTCCACTCTTGCGTTCCTGGTTTGGGCTCGTGTGACGGGGCCAAGGCGGCTGGTGGAGGGCATGACACCTGGAGTCCTCACACGTGTGGAGAGAAAGTGTGAAACCGGTGCGGTGCGCCGGTCAAATAAAAAAAAATCCATGATTACGGCAATGGTTACAAGTGCACACGCAATTAACTGGGTCCACTCCCCTATGCAGAGGGATTGTAAAAGAGGCTCAACGGGGAAGGAGAACACTTTAATTACGCTCACAATAATATATGAATGTAATCTCAATGAAAATGCACTAAATCATAGAGGCGGCCTTTGTAGACGCTCTGCGAGAGTTACTGATATGCTTTGTGTATATTTTATGAGCCCAGTTTGGGTCAAGCTTTAGAAACATGACTTTCATTTTTAAGTGTATTTAAGCATGAGAGAGGAATGATTCCATGATGTTTGCAGTGCCAAAGGAAAAGCGTGGTAACAGTTGTGGAATTTAATCATTTTCCTCTCATTTTGTTTAGTAGTCTGTAGTAAAAAATAAAAATAAAAATATTCAAACCAATTCAGGAATCAAAAAATAGATGACATCACTTACAAATAAAACGTTGCAATACCAAGAACTCTTACACACCAAGTTTTACCTTTACTTTGGATTTGGTGTGAATAGCTTTGATGAAAAAATTGCTGAACATTTGGTAGAATCTTTTTGTAATATTTAGGTGCAATGGACGTGAAAAGACCTTTCAACATATCCACTTGTTAAAATAAACTGATTGTAACAAGTCAACAAGATAAACAGAACAATATACAGAATGATAGAATGATAGACAGATAAAACAATAGATAGAAAGATAAACAATAAGCAATAGAATGAACAATAGGTAGAACTAGAATGGATAGATAGAATGAATGATTGAGACGAAAGATAAAAGGAACAACAAAGATAATGGACAGACAGACAGACAGATGGACAGATAGATAGATAGATAGATAGATAGATAGATAGATAGATAGATAGATAGATAGATAGATAGATAGATAGATAGATAGATAGATAGATAGATAGATAGATAGATAGATAGATAGATAGATAGATAGATAGATAGATAGACTGGAAACATTGTTAATTATGATGTTAAATCTGTTCCATTCAGGTCTGCAGAACAACTTGTGGTTAGAGTTTTCAGTCAGTAGCTGGTCTGTATGAGAAAAAAATATAACAGCCAAAACCACATGTACAACAAATCTAAAACGGGTTACACAAATACGCAGTTCTGATGTCATGAACATCAATTACCACAACACTTCAGTGCTGGAAGGGCATGCGCTGGAAAAATTGGTGCCACAATGATTTAATTGGCAAGAACTTGGCCGCTTTTGCCTGCACCCACCCAGTTCCTGCAGGTGTCTCAGAGGAGGCTTCCCAAACAAATTACAGTAGGTCAAACCATTATTTCTGACGCTGAGGCACAAACTCACAAGGCTGGGTCAGCAGAGGTCCCTTCATGACCTTTGAGTGAGAGGTCAGGCCACTTACCCCTGTTTTACACTATTATGTCATCAAATTACGAAGCTTAAACCATTGCCAATGCCACAGTCTGATCCAATACACACACGCACACAAAAACACATCCACACCCATACTCTCGCCCCGACAGAAATACATCACAGTGCCCCCATCTTCAGGCCTGTCCGTCATTATGGGTACCATACGCTGAATCATGCCAATGTGTCTGTCTGTCGACATTAAAGTGTTTGTCAGTCAGCATGTGTGTGTGAGCATGTCGGGGGTAGTATTTGGCAAGAGAGCCCGTGTTTGATAATGAAGTCATCAGTTTAAGTAAACTCCAGATGGCTTGGTTACAGAATAGAGCTGTGCCATCTGAAATACATTCAGTTTCTTGGACTCTCCCCCTCCTCTAGTCTGGCACGGCTGCTAGTGAGTGCTCACAGTCTTAATGCCATTACTGAAAGGTTTCAGAAGTCACAGCCAAGCAACTTTCTCATTTCACAATTACCTGTGCTCTCTTAAAGGAACAGTTCATATAAAAATGAAAAACAAAAATCACACCCTCATGTCATTCCAAACCTGTACTGTATGTTTTTATTTAGTGGAACACAAAAGGATTTGGAGGAATATACTGGCTTTGGTTTTCAAAATAATGATGAGGACTGGGGCTATGAAACTCCGAAATGGCAACAACAAAAAAAAGCACTATAAATGCATCATAAAATGATCCATATGACTCGAGCCCTATATTTTAAGTCTTCTGAAACCATATGCTAGTTTTGTGTGAGAAATTAAATTTAAAAAAGTTTTTGAGAGAACTAGCAGATTCATGACCAGTTCTTTCCCTTGAGTCAGATCTTTTCAAATGAATCAGTTGATACAGTTTACATAAAAACCTGTCTGAATGACCTAATCATGATTCACTGTCAATTTTCCCTTCCAGTAAGCTTTGAGTCAGTGAACCAGATCAGCATGATTTGTAAACAAATTATTCTGACCAGTTTTGTGAACTGATTCATTGAATTTGTTCACAAATTGACTATTTCTCTCAAGAACTTTTGTCTGTTCCTCACACAAAGCTACTGTATGGTTTCAGAAAACTTGGAATATGCTTGGAACAAATCATATGGACTACTTCAATGTCATTTTTATGATCATTTTACTGTGATTTTGCATCCTTTTTGAAGCTTTTAAACTTCTTCGCATTGGTTTGGCAAGGCAAAGAATGACCAGCTCTTGAAATTCCCATTTTTGTGCTTCACAGGAGAAAGTAAGTATTCAGGTTTGCTATAACATAAGTAATCCTTCAAGTTTGAACTTAACCTTGCTGGCTATACAGTTTTCAAGTTTGAGACTATATGAAATCGCACAATCAGCTGTTGATCATGACACTTTAATGATCCAAATGTAAGCCAATCTGTAGCAAGAGTTTCTTTAAAATGAGTTACATTTGTGTGCATTTTGCAGAAAATATATCTGGCAAACTCCCTGCCAAATAATATTCAGCCCACCCCCACTTCTCTATAAATTCTGGACTCTAGATATGGCTCAGGTCTTTCCTATAAGTCTATAGGTTTTTTGTTATTGTTGTTTTGCTTCTTTTTTTTTTCTTTTCGCCATGCAAAAATATGTCTGATTGCTTAGAAAGGTAATCACACACCTTTCTTCAATAAACTACACGATTTGAGGTATCATTCATGTCTGTAGCACAAATGACGCAGGATGAATTATGGTCATATCACTAATAATAATAATAGTGGTACTTGCCTTTGCAAGCACCACTAATAAAGCATTTCCTTATCGACTAATCAAAACCATATTTGCGTCTCTTGTGAAATGTATGGTTGGAGATATCGAGCATTTATATCCGTTTCCTGAGCATTCCTCCAGACCTCATTCCAAACACAGAGGTGCGTTAAAACAATTCACCTGTGACAAGAACAACACTTGAAAAATAGCATGTGTCCACTCTCGCTAATGCACGGCTCAAACCCATTTGGGGAGCTCCTTCATCTTATTTAAAACATGTAAATGAAAAATCAGTTCAGCTGCAAGCCCCCTGAAGAAAAACAGCCCCCATCTTCTTCAGTGGTGCTGTAATTACCATCACAGCTGGCAGTTCCCATTACGCCATCTCAGCCAGCTAAGAGAATGGCACAGGCCTCCCCACCACTCCGCACTCTGCAAGCAACACCTGTACATTGTAAAGGAGAAGTGTTTGGAGGAGCGCGCACACACTCTCTCTTTTCCTTACTCTACATCTCTTTCCTCCCAATCAATTTTTCTTGCTTCTTTTTATGCTTGCTATGCTGTTTTTGTCTAAGCTATGGCATGGCTATTGACCACCCACAGTTTATAAGTGACCACCTGATGCATATAAATAGCATAAAATACTTACTATTAGGAGAAGTGTCTGTAATCAGATGGACAGAGGATGACAATGAGCCTTATAACGATGAGTCAAGCCAACCGGCAAGAAACTGCAGTTAACCTCCTACTCTTTCTGTGCCAAGATAAGCCATGTGACCTCAGAGCCTTAACAACAGACAGTGACAGTGATAAAACAGACAAACATTAGTTATGAAGAGGGAAACTATTTTTTTTTTTGCAGTTTCAGTTTGCATGTCATGTTGGTTTTAATATTCTAGAGAGAGAACATGGAATCTGATTCTGCACCTACTTAGGCTGAACACTTCATCATGTAGACGGGCAGCTGAGCGTGTTCAGACATACAGATGGGGGATAGCCAAAGCTGAAGGTGCCCAGTTCACAATATGTATACACACATAACTGTATTTTATTTTATTTTATTTTATTTTATTTTGTTATTGTTATTTTTAATCGTTTTATTTTAACTGTTAATTTTAATTAATTGTTAATATTTATAATATAACCATACTTTTATTTATACTGTATATAATATCATTGATTTACATGACATCACTGATTAGATCAGGGAGCAACCCTGTTCCAAAATTTAATTTGAGTCTTTAAAATGTATGGGTATTTTACTTTTTCTGACAAACAGTAGACTAAAGGATCGATGTGACTAACAATCATGTCATACAGTGAGTAGCACACGGTTGATGGGAAGCAACAAAAGAAATGCACAATTTAAAAGGGAACCAGGCCTTCATTTTTTTCTGTCTAGTTCTGATACAACAAAACAACAAATCCAGCCCAGAGGGACAAGGATCTCAACTGAGATCTCTTTTTAGGAGAGGATTCTCATTCTCATTAGACTGGACAAAAATCTGTGTAGTGCAGCAAGAACCATCAGTATTTTAATTCCATTTTCCTAAAACAAGAAAAAAAAAGACACATTTTAAATGCGTATCTCACATAAAAGTAAGTTTAGTCAATGTTTAAACGTACACTAGCATGGAGATGCTAGTCAAAGTTAACACACATGGACTAAAATACACAAAACTCTAATTTTGACTTCATAGGACCTTTCAGGTTCATCCGTTTAATCTGTTATTATGTACTTACAGTCCTTGCAGGTGCTGCTGATATGACCTCATGACTGAAACAGAGAAACCCATTAGTGTCCGAAACGGCACTGCAAGGTCACCTTTGTTTTTGTTCCGAGTGGCTCTGTCAAACATAAAAATGAGCATGCTTTGTGTGTCTGTCTCTCTTTGTGCTGTATGTTTATGTAAGAAATTCTGTCAAAACATGGAAAAAAAGATAAATGTGGCTAATTAAAAGAACATTTCTTTGGTAGTCGGTGTAATAGATCTCTCATTGTGAGGTCTGGGGCCGCAGATTTCTTTAACATCTCAGAGCCCCGTCCGAGATTGAATTTGACTCTTGTGAAAGCAGTTGATTTTTTACAGTTTCACAAAATGAACATAAGCTTTATGCAGCCACGGTGAACGCTCTAACACAAACACATCCGCACAGATGAACACTAATGCTGCTTTCGCTTTCATCGTGATTTTGGTGAATATTTCCTAAATGTTACGTGTCAAAGACGGTTAGGGATGCCTATGGAGCGATAACACAGCAGTGTAGTGTATAGACATTCAGTACAATTCCAGTACTGGGTGGAACGTGTGAGGCAGAGGAGCCCCTGGAGAGATGAACACCACACACCTGCTGTACCTTCATACTTCTGAGCGCATGTGTGCGAGAGAGGGGATATTCCCAGCATGCTTACCCCTTCATCAAAACATGACACGCTCCAGCTGAATGCAAATTAAACGATAAACTGGAATTAATAACCATTGATTTAGTTGTACATAAATTGTTCAGCATACAGTTACAGGGAGGAATTCATCGCCGTAGTAAGCAATGAGTTGATTAAGGAGGAAATAACTATGTTCCGTCTGTTCAAAATGGAATACTGGCATACTACATAGTGTAAACTGCATACAAAAAAATGCATGTGAAACCAGTGTTTGTTACTCACCTAGATAAAAGCTCATCTTTTGAAAAAGTAGTTAGCTACACTTTAAAAAGTAACCGGTTACTTGATTGAAGCCATTTAAGGGGACAAAACCTTTACACTATTTACTATTAACAAAACAACAAAAAATATATTGATATTATACACAAATGTATTGAAAACATCATAATGAGCAACAGCACTGAATATTCTGCTATGCAAAAAAAAAAAACATCTTCACACTAAAATGGTACTTTTTATCTGTTCATTTAAACCGAATATATACACTACTGTTGAAAAGTTTGGGGTGAGTGAGATAAGTGGAGAATACAAGAATACAACACAATAAATTAAACAAAAGTGACTTTTAACCTTTCTATTTGTCAAAGAATCCTCAAATTGGTTTCTACAAAAATATTAAGCAGCACTTTCAACAACTCTTTTCAACATTGATAACAATAAGAAATGTTTCTTGAGCACCAAATCAGCATATTAGGATGTTTCTGAGAAATCATGTGATATTGAAAACTGGAGTAATGGCTGCTGGAAATTTAGTTTCCCTTTCATGGGAACTTCGAACTGCGTCCTCTAGGGGTCGCTATGGGGAACGCCTCGCTGTGACCCGTGTCTGAAGCATACATTGAAAAAACACCAACAACACGTTGGCCGGCGACAGCCATGACATCACTACCGGTGCGACTATAGTATAAATAGGCACCGGGAGAACACATCATACTCTTCTTCGTCTTCACTGACTGTTTTGTTTGAAGCGTGCATTTCCGTGGTAAGAGTGATCTCTATTCATTCATTATGGTGAGCAAAGCGTTTAGAAGATGTGTGCATTCGTGTCATCGCTATTTGACACCCGATGACACACACAATCTATGCGTTGTTTGTTTAAGCGAAGAGCACGCACGCAATGTCCTCGAGGGGGCAATCTGCGTGCACTGCGAGTGTTTTTCAATGAAAAAGCTCCGTTCTCGTTTGTCTCTTTTTTCGAGTAAAGAGGGGCAACCATCTGCTTCTCGCAGCTCAGGACCTGCCGCTGCTGAGGCACGGAGGAGAATGAGCTCGTGGGGATCGCAGGTGGACCTGGCTGATAAGTTTAAAGAGGGACTTTCCCTCTCGTGCTCGTCGGCTGTGGACGATAATGAGCCGCTGGAGGATGATGTAATTTCTTTAACATCTTCTGATCCAGGGGCCAGTGCTCTGCTGGGTTCAGCCCAGGAAGAGCAGGAAATGTCTGAGGAGGGCAAAGAAGCTGAGGCTGAGCCTTCCCAATCCTCCTGCCCTGCGTATGATGAGCTCTTGGAAGTTATGGATCGCGCCACGGCGAGGCTTGACTTGCCGTGGAAGCGGACTAAGGAAGTGACGTTGCGAAGTCGTCTCTATGCACGTTATCTTTCTGGCCATAGCCCTCCAGCTCAGGTGAGCCTTCCTTTCCTTCCTGATGTCCATACTGAGATCGAGAAGGAATGGAAGAGGCCGTTTTCCTCACTCATCCATCAGTTCCTGCATACCATTTATGCCAACATCGAGGCGATGCGTGAAAACGGCTATGAGAGGATGCCCCCGGTAGAAGAGACGCTAGCCAGCTATCTCTCTATGGGTGAGACATCTTCTCTCAAAACTCCCTCCTTGCCATCCAAGCCCCTTCAGATTACATCTCACTTGAATGGCAGGGCATACGGAGCAGAAGGTCAGGCTGTCGCTTCGTCGCACACGATGGCGGTGCTCCAGGAATACCAGGATGACCTGTTGAAAGACCTGGATAAAGGCGAGGGCCTTTCTCCTGATGAGGTAGCTGAGTTGCGCCGCAACACGGATCACGCTCTCCGTGCTAATAAGCAGGCTGCCTCTGCTATGGGCAGATCCATGGCGGCTATGGTAGTGACGGAGAGGCATCTGTGGGTGAACCTGGCAGAAAGAAAGGGGCATTCTTCTCGATGCCCCGGTTTCGCCCTCTGAATTTTTTGGTACCTCCATTGAGACGGTGGTCGAGAAGTTCAGGGAGGCGAAGGCGCACTCAGCGGCCTTCAAATCCTTCATTCCACGAAGCTCCAGGTCTGAGCCCGAACAACCCAGGGGTCCTTGCCCAGACAAGGCGTCAGCGCTTTCGTCCGGATCAGAGTGATACTTGAGTATCTACTCATTTC